>NC_085137.1:518640633-518725454 GCF_035046485.1 Aedes albopictus | reverse complement strand
AGACCACACAAACACCACCAGACGGCAACCAAACCCCACACGGCCACCGAAAGCGTTGCCGGCGGGCCTACGACACGCACCAAACAACGTGCCCGGAGGCCGCGATCACATGAAATGTAGCATGTTTTTGCCTCCTAGCGCCGCCTGGTGGTGGATTTTCCAATCAAGAAAACCCGTCCCTGTAAGTCCATCCCCCTCCGAACCCCTCTGCCGAAGACATCAACACTCTCCGAGCAGTCACGAATTTGTGTTTGATTTCGACAAATTTCGTCACCTGTCACGTCGGTTTGTCTCTGGTGTCACATGTCATAAGCTGCATTGGCGGGTTTCCACCACCCACCCACCGCCGCTCCCGAAGACTCATCCCGGAGGAGCAGCGGCGGTTCAAAAATCCCAGCTAACTTTTGTTCACTTCACTTCACTGTCACTGTTCGTTCGCATTGCATCCCCCAAAACCGGCAACAAACCATGCCAAAATGCAAAACTTCAACTCGGCCCATCGAAATTCCGACCGAGGCCGACCAGAAAAAGACCACACAAACACCACCAGACGGCAACCAACCCCACACGGCCAACCGAAAGCGTTGCCGGCGGGCCTACGACACGCACCAAACAACGTGCCCGGAGGCCGCGATCACATGAAATGTAGCATGTTTTTGCCTCCTAGCGCCGCCTGGTGGTGGATTTTCCAATCAAGAAACCCGTCCCCTGTAAGTCCATCCCCCTCCGAACCCCTCTGCCGAAGACATCAACACTCTCCGAGCAGTCACGAATTTGTGTTTGATTTTCGACAAATTTCGTCACCTGTCACGTCGGTTTGTCTCTGGTGTCACATGTCATAAGCTGCATTGGCGGGTTTCCACCACCCACCCACCGCCGCTCCCGAAGACTCATCCCGGAGGAGCAGCGGCGGTTCAAAAATCCCAGCTAACTTTTGTTCACTTCACTTCACTGTCACTGTTCGTTCGCATTGCATCCCCCAAAACCGGCAACAAACCATGCCAAAATGCCAAAACTTCAACTCGGCCCATCGAAATTCCGACCGAGGCCGACCAGAAAAAGACCACACAAACACCACCAGACGGCAACCAACCCCACACGGCCAACCGAAAGCGTTGCCGGCGGGCCTACGACACGCACCAAACAACGTGCCCGGAGGCCGCGATCACATGAAATGTAGCATGTTTTTGCCTCCTAGCGCCGCCTGGTGGTGATTTTCCAATCAAGAAACCCGTCCCCTGTAAGTCCATCCCCCCTCCGAACCCCTCTGCCGAAGACATCAACACTCTCCGAGCAGTCACGAATTTGTGTTTGATTTTCGACAAATTTCGTCACCTGTCACGTCGGTTTGTCTCTGGTGTCACATGTCATAAGCTGCATTGGCGGGTTTCCACCACCCACCCACCGCCGCTCCCGAAGACTCATCCCGGAGGAGCAGCGGCGGTTCAAAAATCCCAGCTAACTTTTGTTCACTTCACTTCACTGTCACTGTTCGTTCGCATTGCATCCCCAAAACCGGCAACAAACCATGCCAAAATGCCAAAACTTCAACTCGGCCCATCGAAATTCCGACCGAGGCCGACCAGAAAAAGACCACACAAACACCACCAGACGGCAACCAACCCCACACGGCCAACCGAAAGCGTTGCCGGCGGGCCTACGACACGCACCAAACAACGTGCCCGGAGGCCGCGATCACATGAAATGTAGCATGTTTTTGCCTCCTAGCGCCGCCTGGTGGTGGATTTTCCAATCAAGAAACCCGTCCCCTGTAAGTCCATCCCCCCTCCGAACCCCTCTGCCGAAGACATCAACACTCTCCGAGCAGTCACGAATTTGTGTTTGATTTTCGACAAATTTCGTCACCTGTCACGTCGGTTTGTCTCTGGTGTCACATGTCATAAGCTGCATTGGCGGGTTTCCACCACCCACCCACCGCCGCTCCCGAAGACTCATCCCGGAGGAGCAGCGGCGGTTCAAAAATCCCAGCTAACTTTTGTTCACTTCACTTCACTGTCACTGTTCGTTCGCATTGCATCCCCCAAAACCGGCAACAAACCATGCCAAAATGCCAAAACTTCAACTCGGCCCATCGAAATTCCGACCGAGGCCGACCAGAAAAAGACCACACAAACACCACCAGACGGCAACCAACCCCACACGGCCAACCGAAAGCGTTGCCGGCGGGCCTACGACACGCACCAAACAACGTGCCCGGAGGCCGCGATCACATGAAATGTAGCATGTTTTTGCCTCCTAGCGCCGCCTGGTGGTGGATTTTCCAATCAAGAAACCCGTCCCCTGTAAGTCCATCCCCCCTCCGAACCCCTCTGCCGAAGACATCAACACTCTCCGAGCAGTCACGAATTTGTGTTTGATTTTCGACAAATTTCGTCACCTGTCACGTCGGTTTGTCTCTGGTGTCACATGTCATAAGCTGCATTGGCGGGTTTCCACCACCCACCCACCGCCGCTCCCGAAGACTCATCCCGGAGGAGCAGCGGCGGTTCAAAAATCCCAGCTAACTTTTGTTCACTTCACTTCACTGTCACTGTTCGTTCGCATTGCATCCCCCAAAACCGGCAACAAACCATGCCAAAATGCCAAAACTTCAACTCGGCCCATCGAAATTCCGACCGAGGCCGACCAGAAAAAGACCACACAAACACCACCAGACGGCAACCAACCCCACACGGCCAACCGAAAGCGTTGCCGGCGGGCCTACGACACGCACCAAACAACGTGCCCGGAGGCCGCGATCACATGAAATGTAGCATGTTTTTGCCTCCTAGCGCCGCCTGGTGGTGGATTTTCCAATCAAGAAACCCGTCCCCTGTAAGTCCATCCCCCCTCCGAACCCCTCTGCCGAAGACATCAACACTCTCCGAGCAGTCACGAATTTGTGTTTGATTTTCGACAAATTTCGTCACCTGTCACGTCGGTTTGTCTCTGGTGTCACATGTCATAAGCTGCATTGGCGGGTTTCCACCACCCACCCACCGCCGCTCCCGAAGACTCATCCCGGAGGAGCAGCGGCGGTTCAAAAATCCCAGCTAACTTTTGTTCACTTCACTTCACTGTCACTGTTCGTTCGCATTGCATCCCCCAAAACCGGCAACAAACCATGCCAAAATGCCAAAACTTCAACTCGGCCCATCGAAATTCCGACCGAGGCCGACCAGAAAAAGACCACACAAACACCACCAGACGGCAACCAACCCCACACGGCCAACCGAAAGCGTTGCCGGCGGGCCTACGACACGCACCAAACAACGTGCCCGGAGGCCGCGATCACATGAAATGTAGCATGTTTTTGCCTCCTAGCGCCGCCTGGTGGTGGATTTTCCAATCAAGAAACCCGTCCCCTGTAAGTCCATCCCCCCTCCGAACCCCTCTGCCGAAGACATCAACACTCTCCGAGCAGTCACGAATTTGTGTTTGATTTTCGACAAATTTCGTCACCTGTCACGTCGGTTTGTCTCTGGTGTCACATGTCATAAGCTGCATTGGCGGGTTTCCACCACCCACCCACCGCCGCTCCCGAAGACTCATCCCGGAGGAGCAGCGGCGGTTCAAAAATCCCAGCTAACTTTTGTTCACTTCACTTCACTGTCACTGTTCGTTCGCATTGCATCCCCCAAAACCGGCAACAAACCATGCCAAAATGCCAAAACTTCAACTCGGCCCATCGAAATTCCGACCGAGGCCGACCAGAAAAAGACCACACAAACACCACCAGACGGCAACCAACCCCACACGGCCAACCGAAAGCGTTGCCGGCGGGCCTACGACACGCACCAAACAACGTGCCCGGAGGCCGCGATCACATGAAATGTAGCATGTTTTTGCCTCCTAGCGCCGCCTGGTGGTGGATTTTCCAATCAAGAAACCCGTCCCCTGTAAGTCCATCCCCCCTCCGAACCCCTCTGCCGAAGACATCAACACTCTCCGAGCAGTCACGAATTTGTGTTTGATTTTCGACAAATTTCGTCACCTGTCACGTCGGTTTGTCTCTGGTGTCACATGTCATAAGCTGCATTGGCGGGTTTCCACCACCCACCCACCGCCGCTCCCGAAGACTCATCCCGGAGGAGCAGCGGCGGTTCAAAAATCCCAGCTAACTTTTGTTCACTTCACTTCACTGTCACTGTTCGTTCGCATTGCATCCCCCAAAACCGGCAACAAACCATGCCAAAATGCCAAAACTTCAACTCGGCCCATCGAAATTCCGACCGAGGCCGACCAGAAAAAGACCACACAAACACCACCAGACGGCAACCAACCCCACACGGCCAACCGAAAGCGTTGCCGGCGGGCCTACGACACGCACCAAACAACGTGCCCGGAGGCCGCGATCACATGAAATGTAGCATGTTTTTGCCTCCTAGCGCCGCCTGGTGGTGGATTTTCCAATCAAGAAACCCGTCCCCTGTAAGTCCATCCCCCCTCCGAACCCCTCTGCCGAAGACATCAACACTCTCCGAGCAGTCACGAATTTGTGTTTGATTTTCGACAAATTTCGTCACCTGTCACGTCGGTTTGTCTCTGGTGTCACATGTCATAAGCTGCATTGGCGGGTTTCCACCACCCACCCACCGCCGCTCCCGAAGACTCATCCCGGAGGAGCAGCGGCGGTTCAAAAATCCCAGCTAACTTTTGTTCACTTCACTTCACTGTCACTGTTCGTTCGCATTGCATCCCCCAAAACCGGCAACAAACCATGCCAAAATGCCAAAACTTCAACTCGGCCCATCGAAATTCCGACCGAGGCCGACCAGAAAAAGACCACACAAACACCACCAGACGGCAACCAACCCCACACGGCCAACCGAAAGCGTTGCCGGCGGGCCTACGACACGCACCAAACAACGTGCCCGGAGGCCGCGATCACATGAAATGTAGCATGTTTTTGCCTCCTAGCGCCGCCTGGTGGTGGATTTTCCAATCAAGAAACCCGTCCCCTGTAAGTCCATCCCCCCTCCGAACCCCTCTGCCGAAGACATCAACACTCTCCGAGCAGTCACGAATTTGTGTTTGATTTTCGACAAATTTCGTCACCTGTCACGTCGGTTTGTCTCTGGTGTCACATGTCATAAGCTGCATTGGCGGGTTTCCACCACCCACCCACCGCCGCTCCCGAAGACTCATCCCGGAGGAGCAGCGGCGGTTCAAAAATCCCAGCTAACTTTTGTTCACTTCACTTCACTGTCACTGTTCGTTCGCATTGCATCCCCCAAAACCGGCAACAAACCATGCCAAAATGCCAAAACTTCAACTCGGCCCATCGAAATTCCGACCGAGGCCGACCAGAAAAAGACCACACAAACACCACCAGACGGCAACCAACCCCACACGGCCAACCGAAAGCGTTGCCGGCGGGCCTACGACACGCACCAAACAACGTGCCCGGAGGCCGCGATCACATGAAATGTAGCATGTTTTTGCCTCCTAGCGCCGCCTGGTGGTGGATTTTCCAATCAAGAAACCCGTCCCCTGTAAGTCCATCCCCCCTCCGAACCCCTCTGCCGAAGACATCAACACTCTCCGAGCAGTCACGAATTTGTGTTTGATTTTCGACAAATTTCGTCACCTGTCACGTCGGTTTGTCTCTGGTGTCACATGTCATAAGCTGCATTGGCGGGTTTCCACCACCCACCCACCGCCGCTCCCGAAGACTCATCCCGGAGGAGCAGCGGCGGTTCAAAAATCCCAGCTAACTTTTGTTCACTTCACTTCACTGTCACTGTTCGTTCGCATTGCATCCCCCAAAACCGGCAACAAACCATGCCAAAATGCCAAAACTTCAACTCGGCCCATCGAAATTCCGACCGAGGCCGACCAGAAAAAGACCACACAAACACCACCAGACGGCAACCAACCCCACACGGCCAACCGAAAGCGTTGCCGGCGGGCCTACGACACGCACCAAACAACGTGCCCGGAGGCCGCGATCACATGAAATGTAGCATGTTTTTGCCTCCTAGCGCCGCCTGGTGGTGGATTTTCCAATCAAGAAACCCGTCCCCTGTAAGTCCATCCCCCCTCCGAACCCCTCTGCCGAAGACATCAACACTCTCCGAGCAGTCACGAATTTGTGTTTGATTTTCGACAAATTTCGTCACCTGTCACGTCGGTTTGTCTCTGGTGTCACATGTCATAAGCTGCATTGGCGGGTTTCCACCACCCACCCACCGCCGCTCCCGAAGACTCATCCCGGAGGAGCAGCGGCGGTTCAAAAATCCCAGCTAACTTTTGTTCACTTCACTTCACTGTCACTGTTCGTTCGCATTGCATCCCCCAAAACCGGCAACAAACCATGCCAAAATGCCAAAACTTCAACTCGGCCCATCGAAATTCCGACCGAGGCCGACCAGAAAAAGACCACACAAACACCACCAGACGGCAACCAACCCCACACGGCCAACCGAAAGCGTTGCCGGCGGGCCTACGACACGCACCAAACAACGTGCCCGGAGGCCGCGATCACATGAAATGTAGCATGTTTTTGCCTCCTAGCGCCGCCTGGTGGTGGATTTTCCAATCAAGAAACCCGTCCCCTGTAAGTCCATCCCCCCTCCGAACCCCTCTGCCGAAGACATCAACACTCTCCGAGCAGTCACGAATTTGTGTTTGATTTTCGACAAATTTCGTCACCTGTCACGTCGGTTTGTCTCTGGTGTCACATGTCATAAGCTGCATTGGCGGGTTTCCACCACCCACCCACCGCCGCTCCCGAAGACTCATCCCGGAGGAGCAGCGGCGGTTCAAAAATCCCAGCTAACTTTTGTTCACTTCACTTCACTGTCACTGTTCGTTCGCATTGCATCCCCCAAAACCGGCAACAAACCATGCCAAAATGCCAAAACTTCAACTCGGCCCATCGAAATTCCGACCGAGGCCGACCAGAAAAAGACCACACAAACACCACCAGACGGCAACCAACCCCACACGGCCAACCGAAAGCGTTGCCGGCGGGCCTACGACACGCACCAAACAACGTGCCCGGAGGCCGCGATCACATGAAATGTAGCATGTTTTTGCCTCCTAGCGCCGCCTGGTGGTGGATTTTCCAATCAAGAAACCCGTCCCCTGTAAGTCCATCCCCCCTCCGAACCCCTCTGCCGAAGACATCAACACTCTCCGAGCAGTCACGAATTTGTGTTTGATTTTCGACAAATTTCGTCACCTGTCACGTCGGTTTGTCTCTGGTGTCACATGTCATAAGCTGCATTGGCGGGTTTCCACCACCCACCCACCGCCGCTCCCGAAGACTCATCCCGGAGGAGCAGCGGCGGTTCAAAAATCCCAGCTAACTTTTGTTCACTTCACTTCACTGTCACTGTTCGTTCGCATTGCATCCCCCAAAACCGGCAACAAACCATGCCAAAATGCCAAAACTTCAACTCGGCCCATCGAAATTCCGACCGAGGCCGACCAGAAAAAGACCACACAAACACCACCAGACGGCAACCAACCCCACACGGCCAACCGAAAGCGTTGCCGGCGGGCCTACGACACGCACCAAACAACGTGCCCGGAGGCCGCGATCACATGAAATGTAGCATGTTTTTGCCTCCTAGCGCCGCCTGGTGGTGGATTTTCCAATCAAGAAACCCGTCCCCTGTAAGTCCATCCCCCCTCCGAACCCCTCTGCCGAAGACATCAACACTCTCCGAGCAGTCACGAATTTGTGTTTGATTTTCGACAAATTTCGTCACCTGTCACGTCGGTTTGTCTCTGGTGTCACATGTCATAAGCTGCATTGGCGGGTTTCCACCACCCACCCACCGCCGCTCCCGAAGACTCATCCCGGAGGAGCAGCGGCGGTTCAAAAATCCCAGCTAACTTTTGTTCACTTCACTTCACTGTCACTGTTCGTTCGCATTGCATCCCCCAAAACCGGCAACAAACCATGCCAAAATGCCAAAACTTCAACTCGGCCCATCGAAATTCCGACCGAGGCCGACCAGAAAAAGACCACACAAACACCACCAGACGGCAACCAACCCCACACGGCCAACCGAAAGCGTTGCCGGCGGGCCTACGACACGCACCAAACAACGTGCCCGGAGGCCGCGATCACATGAAATGTAGCATGTTTTTGCCTCCTAGCGCCGCCTGGTGGTGGATTTTCCAATCAAGAAACCCGTCCCCTGTAAGTCCATCCCCCCTCCGAACCCCTCTGCCGAAGACATCAACACTCTCCGAGCAGTCACGAATTTGTGTTTGATTTTCGACAAATTTCGTCACCTGTCACGTCGGTTTGTCTCTGGTGTCACATGTCATAAGCTGCATTGGCGGGTTTCCACCACCCACCACCACCGCCGCTCCCGAAGACTCATCCCGGAGGAGCAGCGGCGGTTCAAAAATCCCAGCTAACTTTTGTTCACTTCACTTCACTGTCACTGTTCGTTCGCATTGCATCCCCCAAAACCGGCAACAAACCATGCCAAAATGCCAAAACTTCAACTCGGCCCATCGAAATTCCGACCGAGGCCGACCAGAAAAAGACCACACAAACACCACCAGACGGCAACCAACCCCACACGGCCAACCGAAAGCGTTGCCGGCGGGCCTACGACACGCACCAAACAACGTGCCCGGAGGCCGCGATCACATGAAATGTAGCATGTTTTTGCCTCCTAGCGCCGCCTGGTGGTGGATTTTCCAATCAAGAAACCCGTCCCCTGTAAGTCCATCCCCCCTCCGAACCCCTCTGCCGAAGACATCAACACTCTCCGAGCAGTCACGAATTTGTGTTTGATTTTCGACAAATTTCGTCACCTGTCACGTCGGTTTGTCTCTGGTGTCACATGTCATAAGCTGCATTGGCGGGTTTCCACCACCCACCCACCGCCGCTCCCGAAGACTCATCCCGGAGGAGCAGCGGCGGTTCAAAAATCCCAGCTAACTTTTGTTCACTTCACTTCACTGTCACTGTTCGTTCGCATTGCATCCCCCAAAACCGGCAACAAACCATGCCAAAATGCCAAAACTTCAACTCGGCCCATCGAAATTCCGACCGAGGCCGACCAGAAAAAGACCACACAAACACCACCAGACGGCAACCAACCCCACACGGCCAACCGAAAGCGTTGCCGGCGGGCCTACGACACGCACCAAACAACGTGCCCGGAGGCCGCGATCACATGAAATGTAGCATGTTTTTGCCTCCTAGCGCCGCCTGGTGGTGGATTTTCCAATCAAGAAACCCGTCCCCTGTAAGTCCATCCCCCCTCCGAACCCCTCTGCCGAAGACATCAACACTCTCCGAGCAGTCACGAATTTGTGTTTGATTTTCGACAAATTTCGTCACCTGTCACGTCGGTTTGTCTCTGGTGTCACATGTCATAAGCTGCATTGGCGGGTTTCCACCACCCACCCACCGCCGCTCCCGAAGACTCATCCCGGAGGAGCAGCGGCGGTTCAAAAATCCCAGCTAACTTTTGTTCACTTCACTTCACTGTCACTGTTCGTTCGCATTGCATCCCCCAAAACCGGCAACAAACCATGCCAAAATGCCAAAACTTCAACTCGGCCCATCGAAATTCCGACCGAGGCCGACCAGAAAAAGACCACACAAACACCACCAGACGGCAACCAACCCCACACGGCCAACCGAAAGCGTTGCCGGCGGGCCTACGACACGCACCAAACAACGTGCCCGGAGGCCGCGATCACATGAAATGTAGCATGTTTTTGCCTCCTAGCGCCGCCTGGTGGTGGATTTTCCAATCAAGAAACCCGTCCCCTGTAAGTCCATCCCCCCTCCGAACCCCTCTGCCGAAGACATCAACACTCTCCGAGCAGTCACGAATTTGTGTTTGATTTTCGACAAATTTCGTCACCTGTCACGTCGGTTTGTCTCTGGTGTCACATGTCATAAGCTGCATTGGCGGGTTTCCACCACCCACCCACCGCCGCTCCCGAAGACTCATCCCGGAGGAGCAGCGGCGGTTCAAAAATCCCAGCTAACTTTTGTTCACTTCACTTCACTGTCACTGTTCGTTCGCATTGCATCCCCCAAAACCGGCAACAAACCATGCCAAAATGCCAAAACTTCAACTCGGCCCATCGAAATTCCGACCGAGGCCGACCAGAAAAAGACCACACAAACACCACCAGACGGCAACCAACCCCACACGGCCAACCGAAAGCGTTGCCGGCGGGCCTACGACACGCACCAAACAACGTGCCCGGAGGCCGCGATCACATGAAATGTAGCATGTTTTTGCCTCCTAGCGCCGCCTGGTGGTGGATTTTCCAATCAAGAAACCCGTCCCCTGTAAGTCCATCCCCCCTCCGAACCCCTCTGCCGAAGACATCAACACTCTCCGAGCAGTCACGAATTTGTGTTTGATTTTCGACAAATTTCGTCACCTGTCACGTCGGTTTGTCTCTGGTGTCACATGTCATAAGCTGCATTGGCGGGTTTCCACCACCCACCCACCGCCGCTCCCGAAGACTCATCCCGGAGGAGCAGCGGCGGTTCAAAAATCCCAGCTAACTTTTGTTCACTTCACTTCACTGTCACTGTTCGTTCGCATTGCATCCCCCAAAACCGGCAACAAACCATGCCAAAATGCCAAAACTTCAACTCGGCCCATCGAAATTCCGACCGAGGCCGACCAGAAAAAGACCACACAAACACCACCAGACGGCAACCAACCCCACACGGCCAACCGAAAGCGTTGCCGGCGGGCCTACGACACGCACCAAACAACGTGCCCGGAGGCCGCGATCACATGAAATGTAGCATGTTTTTGCCTCCTAGCGCCGCCTGGTGGTGGATTTTCCAATCAAGAAACCCGTCCCCTGTAAGTCCATCCCCCCTCCGAACCCCTCTGCCGAAGACATCAACACTCTCCGAGCAGTCACGAATTTGTGTTTGATTTTCGACAAATTTCGTCACCTGTCACGTCGGTTTGTCTCTGGTGTCACATGTCATAAGCTGCATTGGCGGGTTTCCACCACCCACCCACCGCCGCTCCCGAAGACTCATCCCGGAGGAGCAGCGGCGGTTCAAAAATCCCAGCTAACTTTTGTTCACTTCACTTCACTGTCACTGTTCGTTCGCATTGCATCCCCCAAAACCGGCAACAAACCATGCCAAAATGCCAAAACTTCAACTCGGCCCATCGAAATTCCGACCGAGGCCGACCAGAAAAAGACCACACAAACACCACCAGACGGCAACCAACCCCACACGGCCAACCGAAAGCGTTGCCGGCGGGCCTACGACACGCACCAAACAACGTGCCCGGAGGCCGCGATCACATGAAATGTAGCATGTTTTTGCCTCCTAGCGCCGCCTGGTGGTGGATTTTCCAATCAAGAAACCCGTCCCCTGTAAGTCCATCCCCCCTCCGAACCCCTCTGCCGAAGACATCAACACTCTCCGAGCAGTCACGAATTTGTGTTTGATTTTCGACAAATTTCGTCACCTGTCACGTCGGTTTGTCTCTGGTGTCACATGTCATAAGCTGCATTGGCGGGTTTCCACCACCCACCCACCGCCGCTCCCGAAGACTCATCCCGGAGGAGCAGCGGCGGTTCAAAAATCCCAGCTAACTTTTGTTCACTTCACTTCACTGTCACTGTTCGTTCGCATTGCATCCCCCAAAACCGGCAACAAACCATGCCAAAATGCCAAAACTTCAACTCGGCCCATCGAAATTCCGACCGAGGCCGACCAGAAAAAGACCACACAAACACCACCAGACGGCAACCAACCCCACACGGCCAACCGAAAGCGTTGCCGGCGGGCCTACGACACGCACCAAACAACGTGCCCGGAGGCCGCGATCACATGAAATGTAGCATGTTTTTGCCTCCTAGCGCCGCCTGGTGGTGGATTTTCCAATCAAGAAACCCGTCCCCTGTAAGTCCATCCCCCCTCCGAACCCCTCTGCCGAAGACATCAACACTCTCCGAGCAGTCACGAATTTGTGTTTGATTTTCGACAAATTTCGTCACCTGTCACGTCGGTTTGTCTCTGGTGTCACATGTCATAAGCTGCATTGGCGGGTTTCCACCACCCACCCACCGCCGCTCCCGAAGACTCATCCCGGAGGAGCAGCGGCGGTTCAAAAATCCCAGCTAACTTTTGTTCACTTCACTTCACTGTCACTGTTCGTTCGCATTGCATCCCCCAAAACCGGCAACAAACCATGCCAAAATGCCAAAACTTCAACTCGGCCCATCGAAATTCCGACCGAGGCCGACCAGAAAAAGACCACACAAACACCACCAGACGGCAACCAACCCCACACGGCCAACCGAAAGCGTTGCCGGCGGGCCTACGACACGCACCAAACAACGTGCCCGGAGGCCGCGATCACATGAAATGTAGCATGTTTTTGCCTCCTAGCGCCGCCTGGTGGTGGATTTTCCAATCAAGAAACCCGTCCCCTGTAAGTCCATCCCCCCTCCGAACCCCTCTGCCGAAGACATCAACACTCTCCGAGCAGTCACGAATTTGTGTTTGATTTTCGACAAATTTCGTCACCTGTCACGTCGGTTTGTCTCTGGTGTCACATGTCATAAGCTGCATTGGCGGGTTTCCACCACCCACCCACCGCCGCTCCCGAAGACTCATCCCGGAGGAGCAGCGGCGGTTCAAAAATCCCAGCTAACTTTTGTTCACTTCACTTCACTGTCACTGTTCGTTCGCATTGCATCCCCCAAAACCGGCAACAAACCATGCCAAAATGCCAAAACTTCAACTCGGCCCATCGAAATTCCGACCGAGGCCGACCAGAAAAAGACCACACAAACACCACCAGACGGCAACCAACCCCACACGGCCAACCGAAAGCGTTGCCGGCGGGCCTACGACACGCACCAAACAACGTGCCCGGAGGCCGCGATCACATGAAATGTAGCATGTTTTTGCCTCCTAGCGCCGCCTGGTGGTGGATTTTCCAATCAAGAAACCCGTCCCCTGTAAGTCCATCCCCCCTCCGAACCCCTCTGCCGAAGACATCAACACTCTCCGAGCAGTCACGAATTTGTGTTTGATTTTCGACAAATTTCGTCACCTGTCACGTCGGTTTGTCTCTGGTGTCACATGTCATAAGCTGCATTGGCGGGTTTCCACCACCCACCCACCGCCGCTCCCGAAGACTCATCCCGGAGGAGCAGCGGCGGTTCAAAAATCCCAGCTAACTTTTGTTCACTTCACTTCACTGTCACTGTTCGTTCGCATTGCATCCCCCAAAACCGGCAACAAACCATGCCAAAATGCCAAAACTTCAACTCGGCCCATCGAAATTCCGACCGAGGCCGACCAGAAAAAGACCACACAAACACCACCAGACGGCAACCAACCCCACACGGCCAACCGAAAGCGTTGCCGGCGGGCCTACGACACGCACCAAACAACGTGCCCGGAGGCCGCGATCACATGAAATGTAGCATGTTTTTGCCTCCTAGCGCCGCCTGGTGGTGGATTTTCCAATCAAGAAACCCGTCCCCTGTAAGTCCATCCCCCCTCCGAACCCCTCTGCCGAAGACATCAACACTCTCCGAGCAGTCACGAATTTGTGTTTGATTTTCGACAAATTTCGTCACCTGTCACGTCGGTTTGTCTCTGGTGTCACATGTCATAAGCTGCATTGGCGGGTTTCCACCACCCACCCACCGCCGCTCCCGAAGACTCATCCCGGAGGAGCAGCGGCGGTTCAAAAATCCCAGCTAACTTTTGTTCACTTCACTTCACTGTCACTGTTCGTTCGCATTGCATCCCCCAAAACCGGCAACAAACCATGCCAAAATGCCAAAACTTCAACTCGGCCCATCGAAATTCCGACCGAGGCCGACCAGAAAAAGACCACACAAACACCACCAGACGGCAACCAACCCCACACGGCCAACCGAAAGCGTTGCCGGCGGGCCTACGACACGCACCAAACAACGTGCCCGGAGGCCGCGATCACATGAAATGTAGCATGTTTTTGCCTCCTAGCGCCGCCTGGTGGTGGATTTTCCAATCAAGAAACCCGTCCCCTGTAAGTCCATCCCCCCTCCGAACCCCTCTGCCGAAGACATCAACACTCTCCGAGCAGTCACGAATTTGTGTTTGATTTTCGACAAATTTCGTCACCTGTCACGTCGGTTTGTCTCTGGTGTCACATGTCATAAGCTGCATTGGCGGGTTTCCACCACCCACCCACCGCCGCTCCCGAAGACTCATCCCGGAGGAGCAGCGGCGGTTCAAAAATCCCAGCTAACTTTTGTTCACTTCACTTCACTGTCACTGTTCGTTCGCATTGCATCCCCCAAAACCGGCAACAAACCATGCCAAAATGCCAAAACTTCAACTCGGCCCATCGAAATTCCGACCGAGGCCGACCAGAAAAAGACCACACAAACACCACCAGACGGCAACCAACCCCACACGGCCAACCGAAAGCGTTGCCGGCGGGCCTACGACACGCACCAAACAACGTGCCCGGAGGCCGCGATCACATGAAATGTAGCATGTTTTTGCCTCCTAGCGCCGCCTGGTGGTGGATTTTCCAATCAAGAAACCCGTCCCCTGTAAGTCCATCCCCCCTCCGAACCCCTCTGCCGAAGACATCAACACTCTCCGAGCAGTCACGAATTTGTGTTTGATTTTCGACAAATTTCGTCACCTGTCACGTCGGTTTGTCTCTGGTGTCACATGTCATAAGCTGCATTGGCGGGTTTCCACCACCCACCCACCGCCGCTCCCGAAGACTCATCCCGGAGGAGCAGCGGCGGTTCAAAAATCCCAGCTAACTTTTGTTCACTTCACTTCACTGTCACTGTTCGTTCGCATTGCATCCCCCAAAACCGGCAACAAACCATGCCAAAATGCCAAAACTTCAACTCGGCCCATCGAAATTCCGACCGAGGCCGACCAGAAAAAGACCACACAAACACCACCAGACGGCAACCAACCCCACACGGCCAACCGAAAGCGTTGCCGGCGGGCCTACGACACGCACCAAACAACGTGCCCGGAGGCCGCGATCACATGAAATGTAGCATGTTTTTGCCTCCTAGCGCCGCCTGGTGGTGGATTTTCCAATCAAGAAACCCGTCCCCTGTAAGTCCATCCCCCCTCCGAACCCCTCTGCCGAAGACATCAACACTCTCCGAGCAGTCACGAATTTGTGTTTGATTTTCGACAAATTTCGTCACCTGTCACGTCGGTTTGTCTCTGGTGTCACATGTCATAAGCTGCATTGGCGGGTTTCCACCACCCACCCACCGCCGCTCCCGAAGACTCATCCCGGAGGAGCAGCGGCGGTTCAAAAATCCCAGCTAACTTTTGTTCACTTCACTTCACTGTCACTGTTCGTTCGCATTGCATCCCCCAAAACCGGCAACAAACCATGCCAAAATGCCAAAACTTCAACTCGGCCCATCGAAATTCCGACCGAGGCCGACCAGAAAAAGACCACACAAACACCACCAGACGGCAACCAACCCCACACGGCCAACCGAAAGCGTTGCCGGCGGGCCTACGACACGCACCAAACAACGTGCCCGGAGGCCGCGATCACATGAAATGTAGCATGTTTTTGCCTCCTAGCGCCGCCTGGTGGTGGATTTTCCAATCAAGAAACCCGTCCCCTGTAAGTCCATCCCCCCTCCGAACCCCTCTGCCGAAGACATCAACACTCTCCGAGCAGTCACGAATTTGTGTTTGATTTTCGACAAATTTCGTCACCTGTCACGTCGGTTTGTCTCTGGTGTCACATGTCATAAGCTGCATTGGCGGGTTTCCACCACCCACCCACCGCCGCTCCCGAAGACTCATCCCGGAGGAGCAGCGGCGGTTCAAAAATCCCAGCTAACTTTTGTTCACTTCACTTCACTGTCACTGTTCGTTCGCATTGCATCCCCCAAAACCGGCAACAAACCATGCCAAAATGCCAAAACTTCAACTCGGCCCATCGAAATTCCGACCGAGGCCGACCAGAAAAAGACCACACAAACACCACCAGACGGCAACCAACCCCACACGGCCAACCGAAAGCGTTGCCGGCGGGCCTACGACACGCACCAAACAACGTGCCCGGAGGCCGCGATCACATGAAATGTAGCATGTTTTTGCCTCCTAGCGCCGCCTGGTGGTGGATTTTCCAATCAAGAAACCCGTCCCCTGTAAGTCCATCCCCCCTCCGAACCCCTCTGCCGAAGACATCAACACTCTCCGAGCAGTCACGAATTTGTGTTTGATTTTCGACAAATTTCGTCACCTGTCACGTCGGTTTGTCTCTGGTGTCACATGTCATAAGCTGCATTGGCGGGTTTCCACCACCCACCCACCGCCGCTCCCGAAGACTCATCCCGGAGGAGCAGCGGCGGTTCAAAAATCCCAGCTAACTTTTGTTCACTTCACTTCACTGTCACTGTTCGTTCGCATTGCATCCCCCAAAACCGGCAACAAACCATGCCAAAATGCCAAAACTTCAACTCGGCCCATCGAAATTCCGACCGAGGCCGACCAGAAAAAGACCACACAAACACCACCAGACGGCAACCAACCCCACACGGCCAACCGAAAGCGTTGCCGGCGGGCCTACGACACGCACCAAACAACGTGCCCGGAGGCCGCGATCACATGAAATGTAGCATGTTTTTGCCTCCTAGCGCCGCCTGGTGGTGGATTTTCCAATCAAGAAACCCGTCCCCTGTAAGTCCATCCCCCCTCCGAACCCCTCTGCCGAAGACATCAACACTCTCCGAGCAGTCACGAATTTGTGTTTGATTTTCGACAAATTTCGTCACCTGTCACGTCGGTTTGTCTCTGGTGTCACATGTCATAAGCTGCATTGGCGGGTTTCCACCACCCACCCACCGCCGCTCCCGAAGACTCATCCCGGAGGAGCAGCGGCGGTTCAAAAATCCCAGCTAACTTTTGTTCACTTCACTTCACTGTCACTGTTCGTTCGCATTGCATCCCCCAAAACCGGCAACAAACCATGCCAAAATGCCAAAACTTCAACTCGGCCCATCGAAATTCCGACCGAGGCCGACCAGAAAAAGACCACACAAACACCACCAGACGGCAACCAACCCCACACGGCCAACCGAAAGCGTTGCCGGCGGGCCTACGACACGCACCAAACAACGTGCCCGGAGGCCGCGATCACATGAAATGTAGCATGTTTTTGCCTCCTAGCGCCGCCTGGTGGTGGATTTTCCAATCAAGAAACCCGTCCCCTGTAAGTCCATCCCCCCTCCGAACCCCTCTGCCGAAGACATCAACACTCTCCGAGCAGTCACGAATTTGTGTTTGATTTTCGACAAATTTCGTCACCTGTCACGTCGGTTTGTCTCTGGTGTCACATGTCATAAGCTGCATTGGCGGGTTTCCACCACCCACCCACCGCCGCTCCCGAAGACTCATCCCGGAGGAGCAGCGGCGGTTCAAAAATCCCAGCTAACTTTTGTTCACTTCACTTCACTGTCACTGTTCGTTCGCATTGCATCCCCCAAAACCGGCAACAAACCATGCCAAAATGCCAAAACTTCAACTCGGCCCATCGAAATTCCGACCGAGGCCGACCAGAAAAAGACCACACAAACACCACCAGACGGCAACCAACCCCACACGGCCAACCGAAAGCGTTGCCGGCGGGCCTACGACACGCACCAAACAACGTGCCCGGAGGCCGCGATCACATGAAATGTAGCATGTTTTTGCCTCCTAGCGCCGCCTGGTGGTGGATTTTCCAATCAAGAAACCCGTCCCCTGTAAGTCCATCCCCCCTCCGAACCCCTCTGCCGAAGACATCAACACTCTCCGAGCAGTCACGAATTTGTGTTTGATTTTCGACAAATTTCGTCACCTGTCACGTCGGTTTGTCTCTGGTGTCACATGTCATAAGCTGCATTGGCGGGTTTCCACCACCCACCCACCGCCGCTCCCGAAGACTCATCCCGGAGGAGCAGCGGCGGTTCAAAAATCCCAGCTAACTTTTGTTCACTTCACTTCACTGTCACTGTTCGTTCGCATTGCATCCCCCAAAACCGGCAACAAACCATGCCAAAATGCCAAAACTTCAACTCGGCCCATCGAAATTCCGACCGAGGCCGACCAGAAAAAGACCACACAAACACCACCAGACGGCAACCAACCCCACACGGCCAACCGAAAGCGTTGCCGGCGGGCCTACGACACGCACCAAACAACGTGCCCGGAGGCCGCGATCACATGAAATGTAGCATGTTTTTGCCTCCTAGCGCCGCCTGGTGGTGGATTTTCCAATCAAGAAACCCGTCCCCTGTAAGTCCATCCCCCCTCCGAACCCCTCTGCCGAAGACATCAACACTCTCCGAGCAGTCACGAATTTGTGTTTGATTTTCGACAAATTTCGTCACCTGTCACGTCGGTTTGTCTCTGGTGTCACATGTCATAAGCTGCATTGGCGGGTTTCCACCACCCACCCACCGCCGCTCCCGAAGACTCATCCCGGAGGAGCAGCGGCGGTTCAAAAATCCCAGCTAACTTTTGTTCACTTCACTTCACTGTCACTGTTCGTTCGCATTGCATCCCCCAAAACCGGCAACAAACCATGCCAAAATGCCAAAACTTCAACTCGGCCCATCGAAATTCCGACCGAGGCCGACCAGAAAAAGACCACACAAACACCACCAGACGGCAACCAACCCCACACGGCCAACCGAAAGCGTTGCCGGCGGGCCTACGACACGCACCAAACAACGTGCCCGGAGGCCGCGATCACATGAAATGTAGCATGTTTTTGCCTCCTAGCGCCGCCTGGTGGTGGATTTTCCAATCAAGAAACCCGTCCCCTGTAAGTCCATCCCCCCTCCGAACCCCTCTGCCGAAGACATCAACACTCTCCGAGCAGTCACGAATTTGTGTTTGATTTTCGACAAATTTCGTCACCTGTCACGTCGGTTTGTCTCTGGTGTCACATGTCATAAGCTGCATTGGCGGGTTTCCACCACCCACCCACCGCCGCTCCCGAAGACTCATCCCGGAGGAGCAGCGGCGGTTCAAAAATCCCAGCTAACTTTTGTTCACTTCACTTCACTGTCACTGTTCGTTCGCATTGCATCCCCCAAAACCGGCAACAAACCATGCCAAAATGCCAAAACTTCAACTCGGCCCATCGAAATTCCGACCGAGGCCGACCAGAAAAAGACCACACAAACACCACCAGACGGCAACCAACCCCACACGGCCAACCGAAAGCGTTGCCGGCGGGCCTACGACACGCACCAAACAACGTGCCCGGAGGCCGCGATCACATGAAATGTAGCATGTTTTTGCCTCCTAGCGCCGCCTGGTGGTGGATTTTCCAATCAAGAAACCCGTCCCCTGTAAGTCCATCCCCCCTCCGAACCCCTCTGCCGAAGACATCAACACTCTCCGAGCAGTCACGAATTTGTGTTTGATTTTCGACAAATTTCGTCACCTGTCACGTCGGTTTGTCTCTGGTGTCACATGTCATAAGCTGCATTGGCGGGTTTCCACCACCCACCCACCGCCGCTCCCGAAGACTCATCCCGGAGGAGCAGCGGCGGTTCAAAAATCCCAGCTAACTTTTGTTCACTTCACTTCACTGTCACTGTTCGTTCGCATTGCATCCCCCAAAACCGGCAACAAACCATGCCAAAATGCCAAAACTTCAACTCGGCCCATCGAAATTCCGACCGAGGCCGACCAGAAAAAGACCACACAAACACCACCAGACGGCAACCAACCCCACACGGCCAACCGAAAGCGTTGCCGGCGGGCCTACGACACGCACCAAACAACGTGCCCGGAGGCCGCGATCACATGAAATGTAGCATGTTTTTGCCTCCTAGCGCCGCCTGGTGGTGGATTTTCCAATCAAGAAACCCGTCCCCTGTAAGTCCATCCCCCCTCCGAACCCCTCTGCCGAAGACATCAACACTCTCCGAGCAGTCACGAATTTGTGTTTGATTTTCGACAAATTTCGTCACCTGTCACGTCGGTTTGTCTCTGGTGTCACATGTCATAAGCTGCATTGGCGGGTTTCCACCACCCACCCACCGCCGCTCCCGAAGACTCATCCCGGAGGAGCAGCGGCGGTTCAAAAATCCCAGCTAACTTTTGTTCACTTCACTTCACTGTCACTGTTCGTTCGCATTGCATCCCCCAAAACCGGCAACAAACCATGCCAAAATGCCAAAACTTCAACTCGGCCCATCGAAATTCCGACCGAGGCCGACCAGAAAAAGACCACACAAACACCACCAGACGGCAACCAACCCCACACGGCCAACCGAAAGCGTTGCCGGCGGGCCTACGACACGCACCAAACAACGTGCCCGGAGGCCGCGATCACATGAAATGTAGCATGTTTTTGCCTCCTAGCGCCGCCTGGTGGTGGATTTTCCAATCAAGAAACCCGTCCCCTGTAAGTCCATCCCCCCTCCGAACCCCTCTGCCGAAGACATCAACACTCTCCGAGCAGTCACGAATTTGTGTTTGATTTTCGACAAATTTCGTCACCTGTCACGTCGGTTTGTCTCTGGTGTCACATGTCATAAGCTGCATTGGCGGGTTTCCACCACCCACCCACCGCCGCTCCCGAAGACTCATCCCGGAGGAGCAGCGGCGGTTCAAAAATCCCAGCTAACTTTTGTTCACTTCACTTCACTGAACTGAACTGAAGATAGCTATAAAGAGTGTCTTAGTCGTTTTTGAATCCCTTTCTCACATCGCATGGCTTGATATCGATGGTTATTTTTGGTTCGAAATTAGAATACACCGAGAAAAAATTCTACTCAGTCAATGAGTGGTGACAATTCAGTTTCGTTGAAGAAGAAGAGTTGGCGAAAACTGAGTAAGCATGCTGGAGGGAAATGAGATGCTTCTACTCAGTTCGTCACGTTTGCCATCGGTTAAGTTGTCTTTCTGAGTTTTCTTTCAATTATTGTGTAGGATTAACTAAGAAACCGTGTAGTAATGTTTCTCGGTGTAGATCGGCAAGTTCACGCTAAGAAAAAGCTACTCTGAAATGACTCTCTAAAATGCTCTTCAGTAACAAATTTTGAAAACGACGTATAATCAATGCTACAACATTTAATGTTCTAAACGTAGATGTAAACGTAGAATCGCATCATTTCAAGCCGTATAAATTATATTCCTGACACAATCAAGAATATTATACGACTTCAATTGATTGGATTTAGCTCACTTTAGCTCAGAAATGAGTGAATTTTCTGACCGTGTTCGGCTTCGGAATTCTAATTTGAAATTCGCTATGCTGAGAAAAAAACAAACACCGAGAAATATTTCTACTCAGTGGTGCTACAGTAGACGTTCGCTCGGTGCAAATGGTTTAACTGCAATGCTTTTTAACTGCAAATCCGCTAAGTGCAACAATTTTGCAGTTATCGCATCGCTATCTGTCAAAAACAAAACGTTGCGATGTTTTTCGGATGCACTACACCTGCATTGCGATGTTTTTGAGTGTATTCTTGCTGCGTCCAACAGCATTTGACAACTGTTTGAAGGCTGTCAGTCGTTGCAGTTAGCGAATTTTATTCGGTAATTGAAACGTAAACATGTTGCACTTATCGAACGTATACTGTACTTCGAAATAGAAAAATCTTTTGTTTTCTTACTCAGTTTCAGCTAAAAGTGGAAAAAACCCATTGCCAATGAGTTGTCCCACTTTTAACGATAGTTGAGTAGGAAAACAAAGGATTTATCGATTTCGGAGTAAGAACAACTCAGCAACTGAGTAGAAATATTTTACGGTGTTTGTATTTTCAATGGAAATTAGACTAGTGATGCCCAAACTGCGCCTCACGTACCATACTACCCCACCCTCAAATATGTTCAATATTATATTGCATCTTGCATTGCTTTATAGATTACCGTGCAAATGTTCAATCGTCTAAAATATTTGTTCACACGTCAAACTCCAAGGAAAGTAGCAAGTAAACAAACCGATTATTCCATGCACCACCCAAAAAGTGTAACCGACGCTTAAAATTTCTAGCAGCGAAACGAACCAATGTATGCTTAAACTGGTGGGAACATATTGTGGTGTGACAAAAAAATTCTGCGGGGGGTCGGATACGGTGCAAAAAAAGCAATATTAGGGTGCCAATGGAATGTATGCACACTCAATCCAGAATTGCCTGTTCGGTACTTTTCTGACGAAAATAGAACAGCAGAACTTTTCCGGTAGCTTCGGTAATTGATTTTACTGAGGCTCAGTACACCAACTGTCAAAAACAGGTGCAAAAGGTAAACAATCCGTTATAGCTGTATTCAGCTGTTCTATTTTCGTCAAAAATTTACCGAAGACGGTATTCAAAATTAAGTGTGTGGAAAAAAAATTGACCATCGAATTTCAAAAACGGGTGTTGCTGAAAAGTTTCGTCTCCTCAAAACACGAAAAATATCCATGTATCCATTATCCAAGAATCTTTTTAGAAAAGATAAACAAAACACTTCAACATCACCTATCAAGCTGTCATAATTTGGATACGTTAAAAATCAGTTTATTCGTTTACTTTTCTCGTTCCTCCTGGGCGTATGTCAATATTTTATGCAAACTTTTCTCATTAGATAGAGGGGAGTCAGCTCAGGGGATACATAGAATGATCGGGACAGGCAAAATGTTTACTTTTCAAAAAATGGTCAAATAATTGTAACTTTTAGAAAAGTGTTTATTTTACTGTAAGTTGGTCAACTAGTTGTGTAAAACGGTCCATATTACCCGTTGCAAGAAAATAGAGAGCGAAAAAGGTGCAAAATCGCTAATAGACCTCCGCTGGTATGTTTAATCGTTATGGTGTCTTCTACAATAAGTGCGCGAATTGGCCAAGGAATACTGCGCCGAAAACACCGAACTGATTTTTCTTACAGGCGGAGATGTATGGGCGCTTGCGCGTACAAATTTTCGCGCAACGCATAATATTTGGAATAGATCGAAAAATGTCATAATTATTCGATAGCCAACTTTGAACTGTTTTTTTCGCCGGATACAACGAACCATTGCAAACTTTGAGTGCACTCCAGTTTCAGCAAACATTGGTTCGTTTCGCTGCTAGAAATTTTTAGCGTCTGTTACACTTTTTGGGTGGTGCATGAAATAATCAGTTTGTTTACTTGCAACTTTCTTTGGTGTTTGACGCAAGATGCAATACTGATTGTGTCAAACACTAAAAATAATCCAAACGCCTCATCCATGTTTTTTACACGATAATTTATCATTTAAAACAGCAAGCTATATTAACATGTAATTCTTTTGAATCGGATGTTGAATAGTTTAGGTTCTGAACCACTGTCTTTTACACATGATGTGATCGTGTTTGACAGTGTGTTTATACCACAGACGAATTTATGTGCATATATTTTCGTTTGTGATTCAAATTAAGAACACACCTTTTCGTCATTCAAAAATTCAGCTACTAATCTAGTACTTCACATATTGCGTCCTATTATGGCTTGTTAATAGAATTTCTTTTTGAAAGCGGTATTGTTCACTCTTTTATGAGCTTTAACCGTTAACTGTGCAATTTCTATTTGAAAGTAGTATTGTTTACCCTTTCATGAGCTTTAATCGTTAACTGTGTAAATTATGCGAAGCGTCTGTCTGACGAACTTGACGATTTCACACTGGGGGATTCGACAAATTAGCCAGCTTCCTACCATTCTGTAAGAACCTTGCAAAGCTGCGCCATTACATTTCGTGGATCGATCTCCCATTTTCTCGCCCCTTGTGCAAATGTCAAAGCCCATCGCCAAATTTTGCTGCTGTCGTACTCGTGAAGTGAAAATATTATGGGTCGCGATAAATTCGCCCAAATTCAGTGAAAATTTGTGAAAAAGTGGATTAAAAGGTTCTTGTTATTATTCTTAATGTACAGTTTTATAAGTGGAAGTAAATGTGATTACGAAATTACGTCGAATTCTTCGTATGGAATGTAATTTATTTTTCCTTTTGAGTGCACTTGCTGCTGGAAAAAATCAAACCATTCAAGATGGATGACGAATCAGCAGTATAATTAATGTTTTTCTCGGTTTTTTGATGATTTCGGTGACTTTAAATATGCTATTGAACATTAAAATATTATTTTCAGTGACACTACGTATGTTTTAATGAAGCGATTAACGGTACACCCTTGTATGTGCCGCAGGTTAGTACTTAAACTGATTTTCATGTTATTTCTCCTACGCGGCTCTAAGATTGCTCGCATTTCAAAGTGCAGTTTCCGAATTCAGCTAGCATCTGGTTGTTGTTTTGTAGGAAATATAATCAAATCTAGACTTTTTTCCTATAAAGTATGTAACATCGGGCAAATCCATAAGTGATTTTTTGGTCCATTATAAAAACACACACATTGCACTAAAAATCCATAAACAATACTAACACATGCTTAAATGTGCGTAATCAACACGTAAAAATATTTATTTACACATCTCGATGATTAGATCATACACCGCAATTTTGTCTCTAGGAACACCCACAACATTTTTGTGACTTAAGCAGTTCTTTTCTCTTTTCTTCCAATTGCAGGTTGAAATTTTAGCTCGTATAATGAGTATTTGCTGATCTATAATGATGCCATCAGTGAAAAGTGTGTGATTATAAGAAGAGAAGAAGTAAATGTAGTTTATTCATAAGAAAGTGCAAGAAAACATCAATTGACATTCCAAAAAGTCTCAAAGTGATAAATTATATCGATTTGTATCTACGTGAGCAAGAATGGCCTACCACAAACCAACAGATATAGACGGATTCATCACGCAGATGGCCAAAGCCGACATGCGAGTTAAGGCACAACTTGCGGAGGATCTAGTATTGTATCTCAACGATTCAGAAAACTCGATAGAATGCGTTGATCTGGGACTACTCATAGATGGATTGATCCCATGGATGATAGGCAGCCACTTCAAGGTAAGGTTTTGTCTCATATTCTCATCTCTTTTCTTCAGTGTGTCGCGAAATACTCGCTATTGTGTCTAACTGCATGCTTCGATGAAGCCGATCCTAGTCTACGACGATTGAGCTTTATTCGTGTGGTGCATTGGCTTGTTAATTCTGAAGCAATTCATATTTAGGGCGTTAGCTATTTGGAGTTGTCATCACATGCTACATCTTATGCTGCAATCGAAATATTCGGCGGCATTAGACCGGTAACATTGAATAATGGCCAAACATGCATTTGGAAACATTGTCTGATCTAGATTCCCAATGCTAATAATCCCACAAAGAAATAAATCGAGCAATATTTGGACATAAAAGACTTAGGATCAAGAAACTTGATAGATACCCACTACGTTCTTATTTTGATTCCAAAACCTTATTTTAGGTCAGCTGATTCGTATAATATTTCCCCAGTACATAACCACTTTACGCATTTTGACTGTTTTTTTTTTAGGCAAACGGCTTTTTTGATAAATGTTTCGTCATCAATTCATTGGATTTGAAATAATTAAGCTACAATCAAGCAATTTGTTTTGAAAATTTGGAAATTTACAGTGAAAATACAAGGTGCTCATTATGCCCCGCCTACCCCTAATGGAAAACTAGAAGATTACTCTTAAGGCGAAACTGGAAGCATTTCCTCACTTGTTGGTTTTTGATTTTTATTAAACAGCAAAGCAATATTTTCAAAATCGGTTTTCTTGCAGATCTAGAGTGTAGATCAAGGTATCTTCTGATTTTTTTTGTGATGGAAAATATTTTTCATTTTTGCAGAAACCATTTTTGAACAAAATTTCACAAACAAAGGTTCCTGCAAAAATGGAAAACATTTTCCACCACAAAAAAAAATCAGAAGATACCTTGATCCATACTCTACATCCGCACGAAAACCGATTTTGAAAATATTGCTTCGTTATTTAATAAAAAATCGAAAACCAAAAAAACGAGGAAATGCTTCCAGTTTCGCCCTAAACTAACACTGCCACAGAGTAACAAATGTGCAGCTGGGGTAAAATTATAACAGCGACGAATACCGATTTTCTTACAAAATGGTAAAATTTTGCATGCAACTTTGTTACCTTATGAGCGATTGAGCCAAGGAGACGGCAACCTTTCACTATGGAGTTTGACAGGTT
Source organism: Aedes albopictus (assembly GCF_035046485.1). NCBI lineage: Eukaryota > Metazoa > Arthropoda > Insecta > Diptera > Culicidae > Aedes > Aedes albopictus. The sequence continues at coordinate 518,699,392 of NC_085137.1, read as the reverse complement.
GGATTGTGCCTCCTTACGTGGAGCATAAATTTATGCTCCAGCCAAAATATTCACCAACACAGTCGTGAAATTTGAATGTTTACCTTTTATACGAGGGATATCGGTGCAAAACGCTTACATCACATTAGATCTCATAAAAGTGTTGATCATGAAAAATCGGCATTAATTGATAATTTTCAATTTCAGAGAGTCGATGTTTAGGTAAAGTTCCTACAGAGAGTGAGAATTGCTTGTGAAAAGACACACAACACGTCTTTTCGAAAACTTTGTTCGCCAGAGTGCGTTTTTCCTTATTTCCTCCCGCTGCTGTATTGAGTAAATGTTGGTATTAGTGAGCACTGGTTGCGCATGATAAGCGGCAACAAAATCAGATCACCGTAGCATCCCCGTGGATTGAGCCGAACATTCGTAAGCAAACTACAAATATGTTGAATTTTGGTACAAATGAATTTATAATTTTTGGAGCAACAGACAAAAAGTAAAACACTAGTGGAACCGGCAGAAAAATGTTTATGTTCATGTCCAAGGAAGACAAGAAAATTTCCTATAGGGTAAAAGCTCCCTTAGTGGAGGTAGTACCAATAGTGGTGGTAGTGGCAATTTAGCACTATTTCGACCAAAAAGCTTGCAAATGACATTTTTAATAGATGCATCATACCTAATTATTGACACTAATTCAGCTTTGTGTTCAGGATTTGCCGAAAAACCTATTTTAAACAATTATTTTCCTTAATTTTTTTGCTCCTTTGCACCTATAGTGGTGGTAGTGTTCCTATAGTGGTGGGTCCCATAAGAATTCAATGGGATGCGCCACTATAGGAACCAATATTAAATTTTACCTCCATAATAGGAACCGTGTACCTATAGTTGGTGCAAGTGATTTATTAGCAAAAACTGAAATAAACGATGGTTTTTACACTTTTTCTAGCAAATTTAAGTGAAAAACTACCGGTTAACGTTTTCAGATTTTTTATTTCGTGGTTTATCAATCTTATTCAATTATTTTACTGCATGGGGCTACTAATAGCACCACTATTGGTACATTTACCCTACCTACGAAAAGTTCCTGGTTCAATCGGGAATCGAACCCGTCACCATATACAGGGGATAGACAAAATGATCTAGACAGGCAAAATTATCGCTATAAGTTCAACTAGCTGTGTATCAGTGGTCCAAATTTAGAAAAGATCGGACTATTCTGCACGAAGTTATAAAGATTCTTAAAAAAGATATAACTATCCGATGGCCAACTTCCAGCTGTTATATCTCCGGATTCAATGAACCGAATGCAGTGAAATTTTAACGATTTATGACTCATATAATGAGCTCTGAAAAACGTTTGACTAAACTTAAAATTATTAACAAGAGAAAAAGTTATAGCAATTTCATTTATTTTATGATTTTTCAGTAAATTGGTGTATTTTCATATAGGCGAACTTACGTATTTTCGGCAGTTTTGTTTTCTTCGTCATGGGGGGTTTTTTGAAACCTGTAGGTCTCAGAGTTGACCTCAAATCCTTCCCAATCAAGCTGGGTTATATGCCCAAATTTCAGGCAATAGGCTCCTAAAGGCCTATCTCAATTTCTGCAAAATTCGATCATGCATTGATTAAAACGAAATGTTTACTCATTTTTTAAGTATTCCTATTAGGTAGGTAAAGCATATACAATATATTTTCAAAAAATTTAAGATTTTTTGCAACACTCCTTGTTTAGCACTCAATTTTGGGTAAATTTTGTTTAACGTGTATGTCAAACAGGAACATTAGTTGTCAAAAGTGAGCCAATGTGATGTCTTTTGCAACTCGCCGTCTCACTTTCGTTACGTCAAGGTTGACCTCGAATGTCAAACAAGACCTGCTCATCATTATTTTATTTTCGAGTTTATTAACTACCGTGTATGCACCAAACTTTGCGCAGTTAAGACAAATCAAATTTCTAGTCGTTATAAAAATACAAACAAACAAAATATAGGGTATCGGGATGCTTCGTTGGCATAGCCCCCTCGTTCGGCCTATCTCAATGTAAACCAAAAACTCAAACAAACACGCATAACTGGATATCGGAAAAGCTATGCGCCAAACAACTGTAACATTTCGTTTCAATTTTAGCACTTTGGAGCATTAAAATTGAATGAAAATGTCACTTTGTTTAACTTTTGCAGACGCCATGATTCTTCGGCTTAGTGGGTAGTCTATACACATGATCATAAATGGCATGATTCTGGAACATTTCGAATTGACTTTTCAATAACTGAACATTTGATGCGACGGTTAAAGACGCTATTTTGAACTTGTGTATTTGTTTTCAACGAATAATAACTAATTCACAAATTGAATGTGGGCCGAATATTGAGGACATTTTTTTCACTATGTACCCAAATCTTGGCCCATCAGTAAAGTGACGTCAAAAACAACGATAAAAATGCGGTAACAACATTTCTTGCGTAAGAACCAGAAAGAACGAACAGGAAGAAAGATTTTGTGTACGGTGACTGTAAAAATATAACACAATAATAGGGTTGCGTTGTTTTCGTTACTAGATTAAGAAAGAACTTTAGTTAAAGTGATTTATTTATAGTTTTTTGAAAATTTGGCTCCGAAAATGTAATTTAAAAGTAAGATTGGTGAACAAACAGAGATAATACTTCAGCAGAAATATTGAAAAAAATAAGATAATAAATGGTTCTAGTGCATGGAAAGCAATAGGCCAACGTTGTATCCACTAATAGGCCAATTTTTGTACCATAGACCAATGTTGCATACCATCGCAACGAATCTTTTCAGCTCAATTAAGTAAATTCTTGAATATTTACGTAAGTTTACTTCCAATTGGAGAAACATGCATTGCCTAGAGTGTGTAATAGGGTCAACATATTATTTCTAGTGCTATTAATTCATGAGTTATGGTCAAAATTGTCAAGGCGGCTTGCAAATTAGGCCAAGGAATGGTACACATACCCTATCATGAACAACATGCTCATACGATAGACTAATGATCCTTCTTTGAGTCTGCAATATAAAAGAAATCATAATATTAACCAAAAAATACTTAAAATAGAAAAACTATTTCATTGTCTTGTTCCTAACTTTGCGCACAAAATCTTCGATTGTTCCTAACTTCGCGCATGCTATGAATTGCTCAAAAAAGTAATCAAAAATGCTATTATTTAATGTTTGTCCATTAAACTAAAGTTATTCAGATCAGGTAGCGTGCCCTTAATTGATCTTTGTTGAAATATTTTGTCCTACGAGGGAGGGGGAACGGAGGCCTCCGGAGTTCTTGATTTCGTCTGCGGTTCGTAGTAGGCACCTACCGTGTGAACAATCCAAACTTCATGAGGGGTTGTTTCCTGTGGCTAAAGATCAAAGGTAAAAGCTTCCTGATAAATGAAGTGACCGTTACGGATAGGAACAATAAGGGGTCATTTAAATATGACGACCATCTTTGGGGGGGAGGGGGCTGGGGTTGTCTGAGAAAGTGTGATATGCCATGTATTAGGTATACTATGAAGCATGACGGGGTGGCCCAGGGGAAGAGTGGGTTCTAAAAGTCTTAAAAATGGTGGACGTCATATTTGAATCGTCCCTAACATTGACCGCCGGAAAATCCAAATGAAGGACTGTTCACAAATCACGTCTCATTGTAGACAGATGGAGAGTGCCTACCATAGTGCTACGGTTCATACAATTTTCTACTAATTTCTATACAAAATTTGCTACATGGCGGAGAGGCAGGCCTGAAATTATCAGTACTGGTGTTACATAATATTTAAATGGTTCATAAGTCATGTATTCACGTTCAACAAGCATTTACTGCAAGTGCGCAAAAATTAGGAACACAGTGCAAGTAATGGTTCCAAACATTGAGCACCACTATTTCCTAATTAAATTGAAAAATTTCTTACGAACTGTGATTGATATTACTAGAATATCACCTTTTTTGTCAATTAACTGCAAAATTAATCATCGTTGCACAGTTTTATCGAGGAAAATGTTGATTTTTAGTAGAGTTACTTCTTGGCAACCGTGTTAAGGCGAGGCAAATTTTGACATTTTTGTGTATTTTTGGTTTATTATTCAACACAAACAAAGATTTTATGGACATTAAATATTTGTCAAATAATGTTTATGTTTACACAATGCTAGTGCAATGATTAAACTGGTGAATATGTTGACATTTAGTTATTTGTTTCGTTATTTTACAAGAATGCGCAAAGTTTGGACCTGCGCAAAGTTAGGTGCGCACACGGTATTATGTCACTGTTTAAGTTGAAAAATACCATTGAGATCAGAAAAGCATGCTCCTTTGTGTTATGTAGCAAAACCGGGAAAATATTTTTCTTTCTAGGACCCTATTCGGCCCACAAAAACCCCTCATGACGAAGAGAACAAACCTGCCGATAATATCCTTCGTCATCCTACATCCCATTACTTTTTCAATTATTTGCCGGCTATGTTGTTAATTTCTTTAAAACATATTTATATTCAATTAAATTAGAGGGATTTTAAATGAGCTATAATTAGCATCTTGAACTTTGAAACAATGTTGAAGTTTTGAATAATTTGGTGTTTCATAATTAATTTTTATTGGCTTTTTTTCGGTGATATGAATACTACTCGAAGTAAGAAAGAGTAAGGAAAGTAATGAAAGAATACGGTGGATAGATACGCAAGCGAGCGATAAGAGAAATTGAACAGAAATTGAAATTAACAGAGGGCAATTGTTGAGCAACACAATCACAACGACGATCTTCTTGCCATGCGTTCTCGAGTTGAACGGCTAGGTAATAGTAGTTAGATGAATACTACTATCCCTAGACAGGCAAAAAGATCGTGGTTGTGATCTGTTAAATGTTGCTCGGCGGTATTTTCGGTTCTATCGATCGGTGGTACTTGTTCAGAAATTCATGTCGAGCAAACGTTACTTATTGGTTTTTTTCTCGCTTGCTCCTATTGTACGCTAATGATCTTTAATGCGAACCAAAGTTTTATTAGTTTTTGCCAATTCCGGAGTAATTCGCAAATAGGGCGTGACAAAGCAATAACATTGCGAAAACAACAACCGAATTTGGCTGATATAATATCAATTCCTATTTAGGAGTAATTCAGAGTAATTCAACATGAACAAGCTTAAATGACACAATTCTGACAAGTGTAGAATTAGCATAAGTTAAAATACACGTAAATACAAAAAAAAAAAAAACAATTCTGACACATTTTCTTGATTTTCTAATAAAACAGTAGGAATTTATTAAATTTTGCACTAAAAATTGCATTTTATTTTATTACGCCCGAATTGATCCCCGATAATGCTAAATATGCCCAATAGTCTATTTTACGAAACGACAACAGTGTTGATATTGATATTAACACTCACGAGCTTGGGCGCGACCTACTGTCAAATTTTCATTCATGAAATTAGCGATCAGCTGATCCGAAACGTCTCGTAAAATGGCTCATACTATGCGCCTTGAATCGATAACAATTTCAGAATCGCCTTTTACTATTCGCCTTGTTTTTAATTTTGACAGGATTTCGCCGTTTGCTTTCGCCGTGTTTACGTTGTGATTTCAGTTTCGCCTTTTACTTTCGTAAACACTAGGAGTGGAAGGCGTAGTTCTTGTTTTGTTTCGGCTACATAGAATGGGATTACGCCTTCCACTCAACCCGTGATTTTCAATAGTTAGAAAAGTGATATCAAGGAAAGTTTGTGAGTATTTAGAAGGAAAATCTAGCATCTTTTCACTATTATAATCACTTAAATTATGTACATTTTGTCAGTTAAGACCTTTTCGCGAATTTCTCCGGAATTGGATTTTATATTTACTATATACTATAATATATCACCGAAAAAAAGCCAAAGAATCTACCCGGCGTACACATTGACCTGGGACATACCCAGACATTGACAAGCCATTAACATTTCCCCATAATTGAAAAAAAAATAATAAAAGGAACCGCCCAAAAAAAAACCCTGTATGCAAATTTTCACGCCAACGAAATTCATTTCAATCACTGTAATATTCTCCACAATTCGACATTCAACAACAGAAAAAGTTTATTTTGTAGAGAAGCAAAAGCTAAGATTTCGCGCCGCATGCATTGATAAACTATACAATATAGTACAGTTTTCACACATTTTTCGAGTAAAATATTCTCTTAAATTCCATTGAATTTTAGACTCCACTGTTTTTCGTCATTTTCAGTAAACTATTTTTTTTAATTACTGCCGTAGAAAGAAGTACCTACCGGTTGATTATAGATCTGAAAATAGAATAACAGTTTTATTTTTCAATGTTACTATGACTACTATCATCTGATTCTATTCCAATCATTCTCCACAATTTCTCCAAACGTATTCATTGGAATGGCATTGTGAGAATGCCGGCTGGCATCTAGGCTAGTATTATTTCACAAATGTTGTATAAAGATATACCGTACGTCAATGTGATCAGCTTTAACAAGTTTTACGCAGCTTTTGATTATTTTCAACTGTACCTTCCTTTGTGATCTTTTCTAAGTCTGGAAGTACACATTGTTAAATATTTGACAAGAATATTTGACCCTGTGTACTAACAGCTTAACAGTCGTTTCGTCCAAGTCAGCTCTTGGCAAATGAAGCTACGCTTGTCTGCTTTCTCGAGCCCCAAGCAATGACACCTCTATCGTACTTGGTTAAATATTCGGAACTCGACTTTCTGTCCCAGCAATCCTAGCGTAGTCAGTATCAACGTACACGCGCAGCTGCTTCCGTAATGTTCCTAGCTTCAGCTTGTGGTCTCTAGTTCCATATAAATATTGAAACAACTTCATTGCTTTATTTCAGTCTTGCTGACTGTGTGAACTAGTTTTCTGGGAAAGTAACGAAGCGCTTAAGCTGTACACAGGGTCAAATATTTGTCCAAAAAGAAACCAATGCTGAAACATCTTGTTTGACTCGATCGAATTTTCATTAGTGTCAAACTGATGTTGTTTCTTGAGTTCTTTCCTTGTCAAATATTTGACCCTGTGTACTACTGGCCTTAGGGATACATCCGATCTAGTTTGCACTGCTTTATACAGCAGACTCTCAATAAGGCTGAAGTACTGCGATTTTTACAACATTGGCTCTTTCTTCTCTTTGTGTTTGTAGGTAGCATTAGAGAAGGCTTCGCATCCTTGTTAATGGAAGCGCTCAGTCAATTTGTGGATGTATGCTGCTGATTTAGCTTGTACCTGTCGCTGTATTTCTCGACCTCGATCCCAAGGAAACTTCGTGTATCGTCGAGATATTTTACGGTGAAATTCATACCCAGTTGATTTTACATCGACTCGAATTCCTCTTCGGTTGTTGTAACGATAATCATGTCGTCTACGTAAATGTATCTACGAATGTATTCTGTCACTCCTTCTGTAGGCGTTGCTTGAATCCTGGCTTCTGGAAAACCGAATCAGCCGCGACGGTTTCAACCCATAGAAACTCAAACGACAAACTTCACGCTCGTATTGAGACGTATCCTACGAGCTGTCGCATATAGATTGTTTCCTCCAGTTTTCATTGAGTGTTGCCGAAGGGTAGAGCAAATGGTCGTGGGCTGAAATTCTTTCAGCAAATCAAAACCGTCCAAATAGGTCCAAGTAGGTGGATAAGCTAAAGCTAAAATAAACACTTTATTAATTCACTTATAATAATGTTTGTATGGTCATTTTACAATTTTTCAGTGCAACCTTCTTCTTTGCCCTATCATCCAGTTTGGCAAACGTCAGCTGGCATCGGCTTTGCCGGATCTATGTGGTGTTAGCTGTAGTATGGTTGAAGGACACTTCATTAGTACACTATCCAAATATTTCCTGGTTTTACTTACTTAGTCTACACTATCAATCAAAGAAAATTTATTATTCTAATTAATTCGCGCCACCTAATGATGTGACTACAAGCGGCATATAATTCACAAGTGCACTACTTTGCTTTCTTGTTCCGTTTCTTATTCTAAACTTCGATAGAAACTTGGTTCCCACTTAGCGGTTTGTATACGCTAAAATACAGTCGCGAAATGTTATCGCAACATTGAGATACACCGTTTTCACGTTCATATGCTTCAGGAACATCTCCCTCTTACTAGCAATCGTCAATAATAAACGGAAGTACAATATGGCTCATAAAAAATGCAAAAATATATATTTTCGTTTTTTGGTAATTTTTCATGCAATATTTAGGGTATGTGTGCCATCAGTCATCTCATGCTCCCATTTTCATCCTATTCGAAAACAAGCGATTACGGCACCGATTGACTCCGTTCTTTTTGTTTTCATGGGTGCTCACTTCTACCAAAAAATACAAAAATAAGAAACAAAACAAACAGCGCTTCAATCCTTTGTTTTTCGTGGGATGAAAATAAGAGCCACATGCTTAATAAGGGAACCAATACCCTATAATGATTAAATTGATCCTTTTAAAATAAAGCTTCAATAAGGAAGTGACTATCATACAGGATATCTCAAATTTCTTTGAAAATTTTCATTAGTTACGTATGTGCTATGCCTAATAGTTTCCAACAATTTCTAAAACAAATTAACTTTTCCTCAAAGTTATTTGGGGTTAAATGAATTTGGATGAAAACTTTAAAGCACACTCTAGAAAACGCCCTCGTTTAGAAAACTGTTTGAAAACAATATTAGATTCCTAGGAAGCCATTATTATAGGTACCTCCTGATGTCCGCCTTCTTCAGTATTGTGTGGCTGCACTGCACATGATCCGGGGTAGCAACAGAAATTTCTGCCAAATAGTCTAGACGAGCGATTTCTTGTTTGGTTCGAAATGATCGTGTCCTGCTTATGACCTTCATGGTTCATGAATGAAAATGACGTCACGATTCTCGAAGAAATTCATATAATCTGTATCAGTTTCGTTTTAATAACATCGCTAGTGATCGGGATACCGGAGTTCTCCAGTGCCATCAGTATGGGCTTGTATTCTTCAGGTAGGCCAGCTAGGAGGAGGGTCCCAGTTCCAATCCACTCCTCAGATATATTAAATCCAACCCCGCGTAGTTGGTGCATTGTAGAGATGATTTCGTTGACGTACGAATCCATTGAATCACACGATGAGAGACTTGTAGTGATGAGTTTCCTCAGCAAACCTATACGACTGGTCAGACCGATCTCTTCAAAAGCGGCTTCCAGCTTTGTCCATACTTCGCAAGCCGTGGTCTTTAACGTCAACTTAGTTCACGGGATCCAGGAGCCGAAATTATCTTTGCGCGTATTCTTCAGCTACAGGAAGGGGCTTAACAACTTCCCAGAGATCCTCTAATTTCAGGAACGTTTCAACGGCGAACTTCCATGTTATCTAGTTGATACGGCCGGTCAATTGATCTATTCAAGGTAAACTGGAAAGGTTATGACTGTAATGAGTCGCCTGAGAATTCTCTCTTCCGATAGCTGCTACAAAACTTGGTATAATAGAACACTACTGATTAGGGGCCGTTCATAAACCACGTGGACTTTTAGGGGGAAGGGGTGGAGGTGTCTGGTCGAAGTACGAGGGGAGGGGGGCGTCTGAGACCTTGCTTATTGTCAGCAGAAGGTTTACTGCCCCCACTCGCAAAATAGTCCCATATGAATAGGAAACCCAGCAAAGATGGGACTGTTATGCGAGTGGCGGCAGTTTATGGGTCGATAGTTTGAAGGAACAGGTGTATCTTCGCTTGCTTTTGGTAAAGCGACAATGTTCTGTCCATACTTCCTAGGACATTTCATATAGTAATCTTCCTAGCCAGATCGCAACGGTGTCTTCGTGGATCGGAAATCGCATCATTCTTACAAGTTTAGTAATTCTGATGATCTATTTCGAAAAAAATGCTTATCAAGTACTCTGTTCTATCCAAGATCTAGTTTGGCGATTTCAACGTTACTCCATATCAGATTTGTACCTATCATGTCATGTTGTAAAAACACGCTGATGAAAAAACGCATCCCCTGTGTGTACGTGAATCCTGTTATTTTAAATCTTTTGAGTTTGAATCAATTGTGTACCTTTTAAGCCTCTACTTCCCATAGTTGCTCTAGAGCACCATCGATTTTCGACGAACTGGAGACAAACGGAGATGAACATGATGCAATAGTTTTTAGAATATGATTGTAATATCATTATTTAAACCCAACTACTATCTAATTGTTACAATAGTGGAACTATTGATAAACAAACAAAAAACTATTAATTTTCAACTGAAAACATTTTCGTTGATGTCGAAAAGTTTGGCTAATTTGAGAAAGTTTTGTTCAAGCTCTTTTTTTTGGTAACGCTTTCTTAGCATAGAAATAGTTGTTCAAAGTCGTTGGAAGTAAAGGGTTAATTCTGCCCTTTATTGCTAAAAGTCGGAACAAGATCCTTTTGGGTATCTTAGTCACTGATTTGACAGCGATCTATTACAGTGGTCAGCCACAGGGTGATGGGTCACAAGACCGAAGTACGTTAGCCCGATTGGGTCGTTTCGACGAATGAGTGTAAAACATATAACGCCTAGTGAAACTCCTGTTATACAAAACTGTGTTTCGACCCACAATAGCATACGGTTTTCCAGCGTGGTACAATTGCGCCCAAAGCCATCGTAAGAAAATCCAAGTCAAGCAAAACAAATTATTAAAAATGATGTTGAATCTTCCGCCGTTTCACCCTACCGAGGATGTGCATAGGATGGCTGGGGTTGAACCGCTGGATGAATGGTTCGAGAGGTTATTGCCGAAATTCAACCTGAGTTGCGCGACGTCTATAAATCCACTTCTTCAAGAGCTGGCTGCATAGTCTGCTGTGATATTACTGTTAAGTGTTCTTGTATTTGTTTGTTTTTCGCTAACTTGTTTACTTTTGTTTTTAATAATGCATATTAGAAGGTTTTTTTTTGTATAGAAAATTTTTCCTTCCATGCTAAACTTTAAATTAGAAGAGAAGCAGCATTGTGGAATATGGGCTTGACCCTGGGCTTGACTGAGTGTAACTAATTATTTGTCAGAATTCAATAAATGTTTACATTTATATATTCTGCACCTTTTTAATTGTTACGCTTTATATAATGTGCTCAAGAACGTGCACTCTTACGTTCTCACAACTGTGTAGACATTTTGAAACAGCTAAGAAAGAGGTGAGGAAGATATTTTGAAACAAACGATAGAAAGAGAGAGAGTGAGTAAAACCAGAGAAAGCATTCTGGCGACTTGAGTTCATTTCCACTGGATGCTCGCACAAAGGAAGAGGGAGAGATTCTCTGGCATACAACTTGAGCAGAATTCTAGGTACCTAACGTGGTTGAGAGCTTCAGTCAAGCCCAGGGTCAAGCCCATATTCCACAATAAGCATGTGTTTAGTGTAATCAACTGTTGAAAGGGAACACCACACCTCAGTTAGGAATATAAAAAAAACAAATTGTATGTTATAATAATTGCAATTGCAATAAAACGCCTAGTTGAATGCTTCGATTATGATATGTATATGCTTGGAAAAGCCTATATTTAACCCTTTCCTTCCCACAACTTTGAACGACTTTTTCTATGCCAAGAAAGCGTTTCCGAAGAAAGTGCTTGAACAAAAGTTATTGCAAATTGGTCAAATTTTTCGAAATCAACGAAAAAATTTTTTGTTGTAAATCAATAGTTTTTTGATTGTTTATCAATAGTTCCACTATTGAAACAAGTAGTTGGGAGTTGGATTTACCTAATGAGATTACAATCATATTTTAAAAACTATTGCACCATATTCTTCTGATTTCGTTTGTCTCGAGTTCGTCGAAAATCGATGGTGCTCTAGAGCAACCATGGGAAGTAGAGGGTTAAAAGAAGGAAGAATCTCTGATAAGAGAGCTTGTAGTATGGCCATCAGAAATCATAGTTTAGGATATATATTTGTATGCTTTACATACGAGGAATGTCGCAGGTCGTCAACACATCTTCTGAGAGTTCAAAAAACATTTTTTTATCATTTATGAAAAAAAAAATGAATTTCGGCCAACTGACCCATTTGGCTTAATGACTTGATACTCATCCACAGAACTTTATATTGCCACCGCATACCTTACACAATAATTGAACATGATTTGTGTTGTCCTATAAACTTTTGATAACCTTGTTCTATTTATTACAGATTGCTCAACGTGCTTTGGAGGCATTCACAGAACTGATCGTGCGCCTTGGTCAAGATTTTAACGCGTATACCTCAACAATCCTGCCACATGTCGTGGATCGGTTAGGGGACAGTCGTGACACTGTCCGAGAAAAGGCGCAGCTGCTGCTGCATAAGTTGATGGAATGTCGAGTAGTTTCACCACAATCATTACTTGATAAGCTGACTGTTTGTTTCAAACATAAAAATGCAAAAGTTAGAGAAGAGTTTTTGCAAACAATCGTCAATGCTCTCAATGAGTATGGCACCCAATCACTATCGGTGAAAACGTACATACAGCCAATCGTATTGCTGCTTGGAGATCCGGCTCCTACTGTACGGGATGCAGCAGTGCAAACATTGGTCGAGATTTACAAGCATGTTGGAGATAAACTACGAATCGATCTGAGGAAGAGAGACGTGCCGCCAGCTAAATTTCTTATTCTGGAGCAAAAATTTGACGAAACGAAGAACGATGGATTACTCCTCCCCTCAGCTATCAACGCAGCCAACTCGATTGATGATGTGGACACGGCAGTTGTAGCAAGACCGACCAGATTGGTAAAAAGAACACCATCAGCAACTCCACGAAAGCCGCTGTTCGAAGCGCAAGGATCTGGTGATTTGTTAGCAGCAGGTGCTGTATCTGTGGATATATTCGAAAACTCGTTTGAAAATGTCCCACAGTTGACCATATTCTCCCAACGTGACATGGATGACCACATGAAATCCATCAACACAGTCATCGGTGATAAAAATATGGACTGGGAAAAACGAGTCGATGCGCTGAAAAAGATACGATCGCTTCTATTGATCAACGTGCAAAATTCGCCAACATTCACTCAACAGCTTAAAGACTTGTCCATTGCATTCCTTGACATACTGAAAGAACTGAGATCACAGGTTATTCGCGAAGCCTGTATAACTTTGGCTTACATGAGCAAAGTACTGAAGAATCGATTAGATCAGTTTGTGATATACATTTTGCAAGAGTTGATCAATTTGATTCAAAACTCTGCAAAAGTCATATCGTCAGCCGGCATAATTGCCCTGAAATATGTAATTAAACATACACATGCCCCAAAAATAGTGCCAATAATCACCCAGAATCTCATGCAATCCAAGTCGAAGGACATCCGCAGTACGCTGTGCGAGATAATGATCCTGCTGTTTGACGAATGGCCAACAAAAACATTGGAGAAAAACAGTTTGCTTCTAAGAGATGCACTGCGAAAAGGAATTTCGGATGCGGATAGCGAAGCAAGAAGACATAGTCGATGGTAAATAAATATGGGTTTTCTTATACCTAACGGATAATAACTGATTTTTTTCCTTGTAGTGCCTTCTGGAGTTTCCGACGACATTTTGTGGACCTCGCTGACAACTTGTACTCGTCGTTGGATCCAGCTACGCAGCGTATGATGGAGAGAGATCGCGATAATTTGGGAACAAATGGTACCAATTCTATGAGTGTTAGTTTGCGAGGCAGCAATAGTAGCTTGAATTCTGTCCCTGGTGGTGTGATAAGTATGTGTTTAGTATTCGTCTTTCAATTGTAACGTGTGTTTTTCAATTGTTTCATATAAAAAACTAATCAATTCATCTGAAATGTCAAATTCTGAACATTCCATTCACTATTTATGAGTAATACTCGTTAATGTGTGTCGTGGTATTTAATAGGATTACCATTTTTGTATTTTTTTTCTTTGTTACCTCATGCTAACCAGAACGTAGACAATCCTCAGGACTGAGAAGTCCCGCTTCTGCACAACCCCCAGGTAATTATCATTGGCAAAGCTATAGGAAGCTATAGCATGCAGTTATTTATTACCATGTATTTTGGAATATCAAATGAGCGGTCCAGATGCAAAGGGGTGTAAGTGTCCATTTTGTCGATTTTGAGCTGAGCATATCAAACAATTCTTCAGATGTTAAGCTTTTTGGAACTTTTTTAAGATTATTTTTACGATGGTTAGAAAAATTACAACAAATCAGAAAAAATAGGTTGATTTTAAAATTGGTGAAGAACTTTAAACCTCATTTACTCGAAAGTGGATTTTTGTCACTTACACCTCTTTGCTTCTAACCCAATCAAATTAAAAATTACATTATCCTTTATGCAAAGCAGTGAACAAAATAATATTCATTTACCAGTAGTTGCTCATAGCCTTTCACTATTGTGAAAATTAGGTTTACACACCTAAATACACCATTTTTGAATATTCGTTTTCAAAGTTATAAGCAAGCAACGCCATTTTGGATAAAGTTCAGTTGTGAATTATTAAAATAATAGAGAATAATACATTTTGAGCTGCTATTACCTATACTGAAAAAGTAGCGACAGCTGCGATAATCGCGCACGCTTAATTTTACGTTAATTTTTTTAAACCTTTTTTCGGGGAGTTTATCAAAAATACATCAATAACTTTATTATGAGAAACAGTTATATACCTATGAGTCCTATAAGATTCTTAGGTTTCTTAACAATATTCATCAATGCGATATTCATGTATATATGTAAGTTACAATCATATTTCAAAAATCTCATTCGGTATACTGCCTATGATCGTACTATATTCGGACTATCCGAAGCAAACCATCCTTTGGTTGACATCTTTGTTGTGAAATCGCATAAGGGAAAACTGATAAAATAATTATAATGATGGACATAATACTAACAGCTAAATTTATTCTTCTACCATACTACGCACGCACACTCCATTTCGGCAATGCACATATGTTGAATGTGTAAAAGGTAACGCAACAAGTGTTAGTACCGAAAACCTTTCATCTGGGCAATCCAGCTCTACTAGATTGCAAAGAACTCCGTCGCTACCTAGGACTTACTCACGCAATCGGAGTGGAATTCCAGTTGCTCATCGAGACAATACTGCTCCTCCCAGAGGTCTCTAATTTATTGTTAAACTGTTTCGCATTTTTTATTCTAACTTTGCATATTTTTTGTTTACCTTTTTTGTAAAAGTTCTGTTGTTTGGTTCGTATGTTGTTTGAATATTTGTCATATAGGTACGTGTTATGTTCCGCGATTCCTTGCACCTTCAGGAAAAAATCGGAAAAACAAAAAAATACGCTGTAATACAGGGGATAGACAAAATGATCGGGACAGGCAAAATTTTCACTTTTCAAAAAATGTTCAATTAGCTGTAACTTTTCGAAAAGTGCATCAAATATTTTCAAAATTTGGAAAAGATCGGACAATTCTTCACGAAGTTATAAAGATTTTTGAAAAAGGTAAAATTATCCGATAGCCAACTTTGAGCTGTTATATCTTCGGATTCAATGAACCGAATGCAATGAAATTTTGTCCATTTATGACTTATATAATGAGCTATGAAAAACCATTGACTTAACTTAATATTCTTAACACGGAAGAAAATTATAACGATTAGATTATTTTTCTAGAAAAACACCAAATTATCCAAAAGATCAACATCGTTTCAAAATTCAAGATGCAAATTATAGTTTATTTAGTTTCCCTCTAATTGACTTATATATAAATGCGTTTTGAAGGAAAGTAACAACATAGCTGCCAATAAATTGAAAAAGTAATGGGATGCATATTAAAAATTGACCAATTTACTAAAAAATCGTGAAAAAAATAAAATCGCTATAACTTTTTCGCTTGTTAAAAATTTCAAGTTAAGTCAAATGTTTTCCAGAGTTCATTATATAAGTCATAAATGGTCAAAATTTCATTGCAATCGGTTCATTGAATCCGGAGATATAACAGCTCAAAGTTGGCTATCGGATAATTTTATCTTTTTCAAAAATTTTTATAACTTCGTGAACAATTGTCCGATCTTTTCCAAATTTTGTCCACTGATACACAACTAGTTGAAGAACTTACAGTAAAAATTTGAGAATATTTGATGCACTTTTCGAAAAGTTACTGCTAGTTGAACATTTTTTTAAAAGTGAAAATTTTGCCTGTCCCGATCATTTTGTCTATCCCCTGTATTTTGTTTTTGGTAGAGTAAAAAACAATTTATTTTCTGGGAAAAACCCTCAAGAACAGCTTTTAATAAAAATGCAAAAAGCAACGGGTTTTAAATTTAAGTTTATAATTTCTATTTGCATAACTTATTTTCAGTATTCGGTAATTAATTTAAATTATGCAATATTAACACTATAGTGTATATTGCGTGTATTTTTATATTTTTATTGAAACATCATGTATTTTCGTATCTTTTTGTTTTTGAAGGAATCATATGTTTTACTTTTTCAAAGTCCATACAAAAGGAATACACATTTTCGTTTATACGGTAAAACGGTTGTGTTGCCCAACGTTAAAATTTTGAACTTCTTTTCTGAAATTTTACGTGTTACGCACTTTATTACCATTGTTGTGCAACTTATATGTCTTTCTGTTTGTTTGGGTATTTTTGTTTTGTGTTGTGCATTATACATTTTTGTCAGTGTTGTTTACACTCTAAATAAACATTCTGGGTAAATGTACCACTTTCAATCTAATTCTAACCGTTTAATTTTACTTTATAGCGTAAGATACTAGCCCTGTATATCCTAGAGCTGAGAATCTCAAACAATAGTCCTATATTTTTTTTCATTCTTTTCTTAAATATACCTTTCTTTGCTTCCTTCATTATTTTGATAACGTAATATCATTTTTCGTTCAAGCAAATACATTAATAACATCTTACATTACAATTGGTACATTTACTCGCTAAATCTGTTTCATGTTTTGATGTCTTGCTCATTTTATGATCCAGTGTATCGTCAGAGTACCAGTACACCGCTCACGAACGTAGAAATGAGGTTTACCTGCACAAAATACAATCTTCTCACGGATATACACAATTTGATGTCCGGAAATATCCGTGTGAAGACCACAGCACCTCACATATACCTATTTATGCTGAAAACATCATTTCTATTACGGCGAGCCGCGTACTGGTGACCTAATGATATGACAATGCATACTGCAAATGCAAATTTGAAGACTAATCTCTGGATTCTAAAACAAGGCATTAACATATTAGAATGGAGAACATTTTCGGTAGAGGGTACATTTTGTAATTTGGTGTTAAAACTCATAAGATTTTTTTATTAACGTGTATTTTAACTTAAGCTAATTCTACATTTCTGAACTCATGAGATTTAGGTTTGATTAATAAGTTACTATGTATGTACCTATTTACAGAGTTCAGTCAAACTAGACGTGTTTTAATTAGTCCCATACCAGAATGCATCTCCTATCGAAAATGTTCCATATAATATTTTTAATTTCGTTACTTATATACTACATCTACTACACGATATTGGAAATGCAAAAAGTACAAAATTAACAATGGAATCAATAGCAATTAACGCCAAAAGCATTATAATCGGCCAACACATTATGTGTAGTAGCTATTCTGTTATTCGTATTTTTTGAATTTCAAACACCGCGTTATTTGACAATTTTTCGAGTGGATTCATAATGACACTAAAATACTAATCTTTCCTATTCAGCTGGCCTACGTAGCGTTTCTGCTGTTGATACAGCTGCAGCACAGAGGGCACGGGCAAGAGCACAGTATTCGAATATGGCTCGTATGAAAATATCATCAGGATCAGCATCATTGCGTAAGTATCGTTTTTTTTTTTTCAATACTATAAAGTCTAACATAAACCAGAAAATAAGACTTTATTGTAGCTTTGAATTAATCATTTTTGGATAAAATTTCATAAAAGAAAATCAAATATTTTTTGCGTAGACAAGCTTATCAAAATTGCAGTTGTGTTTCTGTTTGCACATCATTACAAATGTTTACATAAACTTACTTGATTCACAAGTACTTTTTGGAGAATTTAATTTTATGAAGCACACTTATCTTATATTTTTTATAAATTTATTGCGTATTGATTGTTTTTAATTCTTGACTTTTTTTATTTTCATCTTCTGCGCCATCATCGTTCTAACAGAGGGACAGTATGCTCAGCAAGGTGAGTATTTACTACACGGGACATATTTGATTTCGATATCGTAATAATTCATTGATTAAACACTTATCGTACCAGTGCACTTTGGTGTACTGTACTAGATTAGACAAACACAATAGGATCTGTGGCTATAACGGTTCCCCGCATATCATTACCCTGAAAAACACTTCCCCGAAAGCCAATACCCAGAAAATAATTGTTCCAATAGACCATTACCCCGAATGGCACATTTTTTTGAAAAATATTTTTTTTAATGTTTATTTTAACTTACTACTAGCTATTTGAACACTCGAATGACACATTTCTCCAAATACCATAGCCCTGCAAAATAATGTGTATATAATACTTTTTCCAGAAAATTTCCTCCAAATATTTGTAATTGGCATTGCTGTAGAAGTAGTACATACCGTAATCCGGGGTAACATTGATCAGAATTTTCGATCTTTCTTGAATAATTCTCTTGTTAAAGCAAACGTTACATGTTTTATATTTTTAAAACAAGTACTGGCCATCTGAGTATGTGTTAAGTAACTCGAACAAGTATTGTAAAACTTAAAAATTTCCCACATGGCTTGGTCAGCCAAAGCAAAATCAAGAAATTGACATTTAAAAATATGTTTAAATTGGATTTTTAATCTAATTTTTGATTTTGTTGATTTGGGGTAACATTGATCATGTCAGTGATCAATGTTCGTTTTTGTTGAAAATACCCATTCTTACTAAATTGGGGGTCGCTGATTTCGAATTTGTTGTCCAAATTCTTACAAGTTATGTACTTTTTGAGTTATTTGAGGATTAAAATCCTCCAAACCGCGAATAACGCCTAAAGGTAGGCAATAGCTTAAGGATTTGATAGCTTTTTGTTATAAAAGCGTATATTTTACTGAAAAAGAGCATTTACATAAAAGTTTCGTTTATTGAATCCAACTCTAGGACATCATATTGAAGTAATACAATGATTTCTAACCTCATAGTGTATCTAGTATTCATGCCATGCATGAATGTTTGACAATGTATCTCATTGCGTTACGGAACACAATTATGAAAAATCGATTTTTTTCAATGTTTATGAAATTCAATTTTTATTAATTACATGTCATTTAATAGCTAAATGATAGCAGATTACGATATACCATTCGATAGCAGAAGCTATTTCAATGTAAAATGCTAGTTTGAACATTTCATGAAGTCGGTCAAGCCGATCAATGTTACCCCGCTGATCAATGATACCCCGTTTTACGGTACATTACATTTATTTGCTCAACATCACATTTAAGATAAGACAAAATCAACAATAGTACGCCACAATTAGATACACAGTAGTCCCAGGCTAAAAAAAATACAGGGTGTGCAATTAATTTGGAAAACCGTGTTCGATAATTTTTTGACGAAACTAGAACAGCTGAATACAGCTATACTGCATCAAATATTTTTCCATAATAGGGTGACATTGGGTATTATCGGCAGGTTTGTTCTCTTCGTCATGGGGGGTTATTGTCAACCAAATTGCCTGAAACTTGGCAATATCATTCAGCTTAGTTGGGAAGGACTTGAGGCCAACTCTGAGTTCAATAGGGTTCAAAAAACCCCCCAAGACGAAGAGAACAAAACGGCCGAGAATAGGTAATTTCCCCTATGTTCAAGTGCACTCTTGTGTCTGAAAATTCTTATGCTTTAAAAAGGAACCGATACGCTGATCCTACTATAATTTTGTATCGTTTTTTGCAGCGCGGGCTAAAAAGGTACCACTTTTGAGCAATACTCCGCAGCAGCCTCCAACCCCCGAGCGGAAAATTCGTTCTAGATCTGGTGTTTCACAATCTCAACGTAAGCATTATTTATTGGAATAGTAAACAAAAAAAGGCTACATCCTGGTGCACCGATCATATTTTTTTATAATATTGAGTGTTGTAATGTTACATGTAGTCATTGAATTAAAATCATTGTGATCGGAGTGCCAAAATACAACTACCATACACTAAATAAAAAATACTCAACCGATCCATTTTTTACAGCAACATCGAGAAGTACATCTCCGTCAAGCAAGCTGCGCGATACCTATGGCATTGCATCAATTTATAAGCAGACCGGTACAATTCCAAAGAAAAATTCAGGAATCCCTCGATCTTTGGTTAATTCACGTGAGACTAGTCCTACAAGGTGAGCCCACACAAACACGACGACCATAGTGCGAGATCATTAAAGAAATCAATTGATATAATTTGCAGAACATTGCAAAACAGATAACAATAGTTATTGATGTTTACTTTACATATTTTCATCTATTTTCTGATCATATTTCGACGAAAGTAGCAGATACACTTTAGTCCAATTTTGCTGACTAACGATTTCTACATTTTCTCTACAGAGGAACACAATTCGGATCACTACGCCGTAACGTGTACGGAACGAACAGCCCCAGAAGACTAGACAGGCCACCGGTAAATCCTGGACGCCCTGTTTTGGCACAGAAAATACTACAGCAAAGCAGGGAAGCCGAAAGTGCTCTGGCCGATGCCCTTTCACCCGATGATCATGACTTATCGACGGATTTTTCTCGCTTGGGACTGCATAGGAAAATTTCACGCGACGAATCGGATGAAAGTGAAGCCTCGTCCGTATGTTCCGAGAGAAGTTTTGATTCCTACAGAAGAGGAAACGACGTATGTATATTAACTTATTTTAAATGCTTAGTGCCCAGAATTCCATTACCAGGAAGTTTACACAAAGTTTTCGGGGGAATGGTTTTTTGCGGAATGGAATTCTGGTAAATGATGTTATAAAATGTATGCATTAATTGAAAAAAAAAAAACAGTAGCAAGAACACGATGTAACGCAAAAATGCTTTTCGAATACCGATAATCATAAACGTTTTCGTGACATGTGTAAATTAAAACTTTCGCAAATTAAGCTTTCCTTGTTAACTAACTGATTTTGCGCCTCAATCATTGCTGTACTTGTAACAAAATCTTTGTTCTGATTGCAGTCGTATTCGTGGAACGGGTCACGGACTCGCTTGGACAGTTCACGAACAATGATAGACGACATCGACACAATAATACAGCTGTGCGCATCCACACATTGGTCGGAGCGGAAAGACGGTCTCATTAATCTGACCCAATATTTAAGTGAAGGAAAAATGCTAACGTCACAACAACTACAAGTAAATACTAATAAAAAGATGTAATTAAATATTATTAATTCTTTTTTCAACTTATAGTGTGTTCTGGACTTGTTCAGAAAAATGTTTATGGATCCACACATCAAGGTGTATGCACTATTTTTGGACACGGTTAACGAACTTATTCTATCGCACTCAAATGACTTGCACGACTGGTTGTTCATACTACTAACGCGATTATTCCAAAAGCTTGGTGGAGACTTATTAGGATCTATGCACGGTAAAATTTGGAAAACCTTGCAGCTGATTTACGAATACTTCCCAGCGGATCTACAAATGCAGTGTGTCTTCAGGTATGTACAAATATTCGCATATTTTGAGTACCATATTTTAACCCGTATGCAAGGGTAGACGCAGTAAATTCTAACACCAGAGTTCCCCGTTTTTCCCAAAATATATAAAAAGTATAACTAACATAATCATTTTGTTACCTACTACCACGAAATATCCATGATCCTGGGGTGTATATTTAGTTTATAAAAGTTTTCCGACATCAACCTTTATCAAGTCTTTATGGACAGTATAGCGACCGAAAAAAAAAAACAAACTACAATGAAAATAAGGAACCATTGAAGGCGACCGTAAAGTTGAGGTCGAAATACGTATCAGTCATAGGATGCAAATACATAGTTTAAATTAAAAGGAACTGATCCGAGTTCTTTTACGTAATACCAATTGGTTTGCTTTAGTAAATAACTGAACAGTAATAACAACATAGACATATTACATTACCAAAAAACGGTTAACCCCTGGCAACTATGGGAAGAAGAGCTAAAGAAATACGATGAACTTAGTATCTGAATGTTTTATTCATATAAAATAATGATTGCTTATATTATTTCACTTTTCCAGAATACTGATTGACGCAGCCCAAACTCCAAATATCAAAACACGGCAAGCGACATTGAAATTTTTGACAACGCTGGCTACTACCTACTGTACTGCAGCCCAATTTGTAACACATAGTCAAACGCAGCAGCTAGTCGACAGGGCAATATTGAAGATTGTCCAAACATCTCTTGATCAAAAAAGTCTCGAACTAAAGTCACAGGCACGCTCCTGCATTGTAGCTTTGTATAACTGCAACCCATCACAGGTAAATAACCTTCGAAGGGCCCTGTTTGGCCAATTCAGGAAGGATCATATTGCTTTTTTTCTCGTTTCAGATGACAATGACATTGGCGAATCTTCCTAAACAATATCAGGACACAGCAAAGGCAATCATACAGCACCACATGAGACGAAGTACCTCAGGTATTCTAGTCGTAATTTATTCAAGCAAAGCCATAATCGGTTGTAATTTTGACGATCTTGTGCCAAATACGACGCACAGGCGAATACAATTGTCCCACAACAACTGCATCACAGTTGTCCCATGTTCCAAAACAGCAAACTGAGAAAAATGCGTTTTAAGTTTCAGCTTTGTTTCCTTCTCTACGAACAAGTGTAACAAAAACACAAAGTGAATTGAGGGGCCCAGATGCAAAGGGGTGTAAGTGACCCTTTTGTCGATTTTGAGCTGAGCAAATCACAAAATTCTTCAGATTTCAAGCTTTCAGGAACTTTTTTAAGTTTGTTTTTACGATGATTAGAAAAAATACAATAAATCGGAGAAAATTGGGTCGATTTTTCAATTCCATACATTTTGTATGGGATGAAAAATTGATGAAAAACTTTAAACCTCAATTACTCGAAAGTAGGTTTTTGTCACTTACACCCCTTTGCTTCTAACCCCCTCAATTTATCAGCATAGCATTAGAATTGATATTTATCACAGAAGTATGAACAAACAGTTTCATAAACATTCAATTTTCTTTGATTTTTAAAGAAAAACTCTGGTGGGACTGTAATGTCGATAAATCTAACAATTTTCGGGATTTTCTCGGCATAAGCTGTCATGTGAGATGTTCAGCATAAGCTGTTCCATGTTGTTATTTTCATCATAAGCTGTCCCATGTCGAGTTTTGCAGCATAAGCTGTCCCATGTTTATTTTTTCAAATGGTCGGCGTTAAGTCAGAGTGGACTACGCGATTTTTTGGGCAGGTAAAGATAAGCGAGGAGATTCAATAACTTTGAACTTTTGGACGTTATTTTGATGCAGATGTTTCATTTCATATAATAATCATAGTCTTTTCACAACATAATGCACTCGATTTGATATCCGAAATGTTTGTCGGACATTTTCCCAAAATTATTGCAAAACAGATGGTCCAATCTGACTTAACGCCGACCAAATGATATCAGGGTTTCCGGAAAATGTTCAGGATATCCTCAGAGATGCTCGGATAGCTTTTTATGCGTATAAATTGAACATGGGATAGCTTTTGAGAAAAATAAATGAACATGGGACAGCTTATGATGACAAAACTGAACATGGGACAAATTGACTTTAGGTTGTTTTCATGGAGTTTCTGAGCAAAGTATACTAACCTAGAGTAGATTCTGAAAGTATACGCAAAAATAGACCTTTTGAAAAAGTTAACCCTCTCTTTCCCATGGTAGCACAGGTAATCTACTACTTTGCACTGTTCATACAAATACAGGATAAGTTAGATCATTCCCATTTTTTCGTCAGATGTTTGTATATGTTTGATGAACTATTATGCCAGATTTGGTCAAAAATTCTCTGCTCGTTTTTGTTTTAGAGTTAAATGAACAGTGCAAAGTAGTGGATCACCTGTGCTACCATGGGTAAGAGAGGGTTAAAATCGTCAAAATGTAACATGGGACAACTATGCAGCACACGGCAGACAAATGTTCACACCGGTTTCAGCATGCATTGGTTGAAGTCACCGCTACAGTTTTTCAGTAGCGGGTGCGTATTTGTGTGAATATTGTGCTTTCAAAGATTGAACATTTGCACGATCGTCGAATCCTTGCAATGCTCAATATTGCGGCGCTCATAATAAATCCACATTGGGCGGCGACGATATGGCCGCTAAGAGATTCCCGCAATACAGACGCAGTATCGAACAGATACTGTCACCCACCCAGCAGCATCGCAGCAACCTTCCGGCCGTTCATATCAAAACAAAAGTTAGCACAATAGGGCACTGCATGAAATTCTCTCCCTCTCTTTCACTCTTGCAGAAATTGTGTAAACAACAAGGCCAAGAAACGTCAAAATCCCATACAAAATCAAAACAATGCAGTGCCCTATGGTCCACTGCACGAATTTTTGCTGGGCTGCTTACTCTGACCGAAACTTTGACGTTTGAGCGGTGCCGACACCGCTCAAACGTCAAATTTCGTGTGAGAGTAAGTAGGCCAGCAACAATGTGTGCAGTGATCCATGGCAACGCAGTTGGCCAGGAATCGTAATAATATTTATCATGGTATTGTTTCACTACGCATATGCAACACCTCGTCGGCTTTGTGTTTAAGGTGAAACATCAAGAAATCCCATTGCAATTTTGTATACAAACTTTAGAGGCACAAATCTGACGAACGAAGCATCGAACCAAGCCGCACTTGATTATCCTGGCTTTGCTCACTTGCTAAAAGAGGCAGCTTTTCCAAATCCAGCGCATTTGTTTACGAATTTTTAAGATTCGTGCTCTTGAAATCGTGAGTAGGGGGTTAAGCCGGCCATTGTGGCAGCCATATTTGTATCCTCTGAAGTTTCTCCTTAATAATTGGGACGTTATTTAGTGATGCTGCAGAAGGATGTGGCTTCATCTTTTCCATTTCCACATTGCGTCTGTATCGCGTGCATCTCCTCGCGGCCATATCGCCGCAGCCTCATGTGGATTTGATATAAGCGCCGCATGCAGAATTTCTGACCATCAGGTCGCTCATAGTGGTGCGGTCATATTTTGGCAATTTGATGGAAAAGAAGGAAACAAACGCGTTTCCGCGGATTTATCTTGCAAGGCACAATAATTAAGCAAGAGGAGGGGTAAACTAACCCTCTAATACCCAACCCCGCCTTTAGACGGGGTATAGTTTGAGCATTGTTGTATTTTTTTTATTTCATGAGCAATCCAACATTTTATATTTTTGGCTTATATTTAGGACTATTTTGTATATCTCAAAATTGCGTTGATAATAGCAGAATATCAGAGCAGACTATTTTGTATATCTCAAAATAGTATTTGGTGTTTTTGAAGCGTATTTATATATTTTTTAAATCATTGAAACATTGAGGTTTTGGTCACCTTTCAGATGTCATTGTTACTAAGAGACGAACCAGCCAAGGGCTGAAAGTCTCTTAAATAAAGACAAATCAATCAATCAATTCATTGCTTTTTTTTGTATTGAATCGCAATTTTATTTGCCTGTGCGTCGTTCTTGGCGCAAGATCGTCAATACTTGTGTGTATTTATTTTAAGATACACATTAAAAAGGAACAATAACGAGTACAGTGAGACGTTCACTTGTCTGATGCTTTTGGTTTTGGGTGTTTTGAGTTTTTTTTTACTTGATTCGAGAAGGGTGTTTTAGATTTTTTGCCGATTGTAATTCGGTGTATTTTCGGCTTCACATTCATTTTGCGATCTACGAGCCCAGAACTTAGGAACCTAGAATGTTCGGCAGAACAAAAATATGTTTTTTTCTATTCCTATATCAATTAATCCTATATCCTACATCCTACTTTCATCTTTTTAGGAACGGATAGTCCATCATCACCGTTGTCGTCATCCAGTCCGAAACCACTGCTGAGTCCACAACAAGGGTTGTACAGCTTACAAAGTGCAAGCAGTAAGTGTTTTTGTTTTTGAAGCGCATGTACAATCCTACCCTTCTTAATATAACTTTTTTCATGTAAAACAAAGTATACGCAGTTTTTTGTGATTAATTTTTTTTTTGCTAAATACAACATCTACCATCCAGTGCCGGATTTAGGCCTCGGGGGGCCCGGGGCAAACCCTAAAAAGTGGGCCCCTAGAATCAAAATTTCGAAAAAAATGAATCATACAATTACGTTTTTTTTCTTAATCTTATGTATTATTTTAGACCTAATATTGAAAGCTTCTGATTTCTGAACTGCTCCAAAATTCCGACAAATAGAAAATTATTCGAACATTTAATTTGATATTTGACTCAAATGTCAAAATGCTAGCGTAAATGACATCTAGTTCAGATAGTACATATATTTTAAATTTTTATCCGAATTGAAAACATTTATACAAATTTAAGAACTTAGCATTCAGTTAAAAATCTACTAGAACATGCAGCAACTTTATTTGAGATTGCACGGGATCGACTAGTATTTCAAAATTCAGATTATATAAAGATTAGTCTCTTGGGAGCAACTGTAGCAATAAATCTTAATATCTTCAGTAAAACCAAACATCAAGATATGGAAAGTTACAGTTTCCAGGACACTCGTTTTCAAAACTAGCCTTAACTCCCAAACATCTCCAGAATTCATCATTTTCTCTTTTTCATGATAGCAGCGGACTGATGCAAATAAGTATAAGGCATTTGTTTTCAAAATATAATCATAATCAACAAACGTATGTATAATTGTATAATCATTGTGAAATAATAGAAAAATTTGTGAAACTATTGAAATTTATATTGATGTACAATTACTCAAAAGCTTAATCTTTCTTGCACTCTGCTTAGAGACACTTTTTGTAGCAACTTGAAGTCACGGAAAAGTGTTTCCACTCGATAAGAACTTTCAAGGGTTTTTAGAGAAAATCGCATACTTTCAAATACTGCACCAAAAATTATGAAACTTTTGATTTCGATTTATTCTTAAGAGAAAATCCAAATAAATGGTCAAAAATAGTTTAGATACCTTTAGGAACCCTATTATAAGTTCTTTTTTTTTAGTGTGACGTCCTCACTGGGACACTGCTTCTTATCTTAGTGTTCCATGAGCACTTCCACAGTAACTGTGGAACTGTTATTAACAAAGAGTTTCCTTTGTCAATGACCATTTCGTATGTGCATACCGTGTGGCAGACACGAAGACACTCTTTTCCTAAGGAAGTCAAGGATTTTCCTTTACGAAAAGTTCTTGGAACGACCGGGAATTGAACGCGTCACCCTTAGTATGGTCATGCTGAATATCCACACCTTAACAGCTGTGGCTATAGGGGCTTTGTATAAAATATGAACGCTCATTCACGTGAATTTCATATGGTTTCGTTGAAAAATATAAATTGTATTTCGGATTCTTGGGGGGCCCCTTCATCGGGGGGCCCGGGGCACTTGCCCCCTTTGCCCCCCCTTAAATCCGGGCCTGCTACCATCAAAATAGAATCCAATATACAGGGTTCGTTTTAAATGTTCGTTTTATGCAATAATCACGTATTATTAAAGAGCCTTAATATCTGTTACTTTAAAAGTCACCTATGTATGATCTAAAATGGATTAATCGACTTTCAAAATTTACTATCACTATTCATGCTAGGTGTTATTCAGGCTAGTTTTGTTGTATCGTAACGCTACACTTTCCTTTCCTCCTACAAAGCTTCGCAAATTTCGTACGATTCCAAGTACAACACCAATCCTACATATATAAATAAATTATTTGTTCTCATCATTTTCAGACTCCAGATCACGGCAAATATCAATCGATGTGGCCGACTCGATGAATTCAGAGGAAGTGTATAAAAACTTGCGGAAAACAACGGCTGAGATACAAAATTACAGTTTTGAAGCAAAACTCGACAGAGATGCCAACAGTAAAGATTCAGGAATAAGTCAAATGGGAGAAGTACAAACACAAAACAGTGAAAATTTTATGTTGGCGTCCAATGGTCTGAACGGTCACGTTGGGTAAATTATGATGGATTAATTAGTGTATGTAAGTGTAACCTGTAACTTTGTTCATTACAGCATTGACAAAGATGATTCATGTAATGGATCTAAGACGCAATCCGCAACCACTACGGAGTCCAATACTCCGGAGAACACAGTGCGTTTGGACGGCATTGATATGAATCAAAAAGCAGCAATTCACTCGCAGCGTCAGCATCAGTATACCCTGACTGACACCGGCGAACTTGTTGTAGATGGTAAGCAGTTTATATTCCAAAACAATTAAATAGTTTGCATAATAAAAATGACTTTTCATGTGCAGGTGGAATCAAAGAAAATGACATCATAAAGGCAGCAATAATTTTGTCGCACGAAACCAGCCCTGAAACATGCGTACAAGTTCTAGAGAATCTGCAAACGTGCATCAAGCATGGAAACTGTGAATTGCCAATCAAAAATTTTAAGTAAGTATTATATTTTGGCAAGCGATTCCGCACTTTCTAATTATTGTTTTTTTTTCTTAAATTTTAGAGCCATCATGAAAATGTTACTCAATTTAATGGAATCGCAAAACTTCACAGTATTGATCGTAGCTTTGCATACGCTCGGTCGCATCGTTCGTAGTGCTGAAATGAAGTCATGTTGGAGTAATTTTTTGGAGCTAATTTTACTAAAAATTATCGACTGTTATAAAATCAGCAAGGAGGTACATCTAATATAACAAGTGCAATATTTGATGATTGTTTATTTTTTTTTGCACAGGTATCGAGAGAAATCGACATTATTGTAGTAAAAATCGCAAGTGTTTTACCGTTAGATATTTCTGTAAATATCCTCAATCCAGTTATTGCAACTGGAGACTTTCCTGCAAACCTTTGCGCATTAAAAATTTTAAAGGAATTAGCGCACAAACAGGGCAAAGATTTAACAGATAATCACCTGGACAGCATAATGCCAAACATAGCTAGGGTAGGAATGGAAACCTGCTGTAATGCTGTTCGCCGAATTTAATCTTTATTTTCAATTACCTTGCAGTTAGCTGACGATAGTCAATCCATGGTACGGAAAGCAGCAGTATTTTGCATGGTTGAGTTATACATTGTGATGGGCGAGGAGAAGGTTAAACCGAAATTTGCGCTTCTCAATGCTAGTAAAATAAGGTATGCATTAATCTTCAAAAGCTCTAAATTAGATCTTTAAACATAATTTTATATTTCTAGGTTGCTTAATGTTTATATTGCGAAATCGATGAGCAGTAATAAGGGAGTGAGCTCATGATCAAAGCAGGCCATGTGATTTCTGTTCAAAGGACGCAAAATCGCAAAAATTCTATGTAAATTCGGTAGAAATATTTCGATTATTCATGAATAATATTTATTTGACATTTACTATGTTGTCTACAGTTTAATCTTTTCAAAGAAATACCTGTATATATCCCACATGTTTGAACGTGTAATTCATCTTCCTCATCTGGTAGGGGTTGTGGGGCATTGAACATAGACAACATTTTTTTCCTTATTCGCGACTACGAAGTTGAAAGAGTTTCCAACTTGTTGTCGCAAAAGTAGCGTGAAAAAAGCACAACAAGATTTTTCTCTCATGCTCCCTTTTTTCTCACGTAAACCAGAAAAAATGGGACTTTTATGCGAGTGGGGGCAGTAAACCTTTACTCACATTCGACAACCTCGTCGTCGCGAATTTAAGGTGACGTATCACCGTATGTTCCGTAGAACACCGTGTTAATTTCATTATCATACCCCTCGAAAATTTGACGATACAAATCTTGGGGTTGAAAAAGGTCTATTTTTGCGTGACATAATTTGTGTATCACCCCTTAGTCGATTGTTCATCACATGTAAGCATACAAACGATCAAATTTTCAGCCCATTTTATGCAGTAGTACTCGAGATTTGCATCTTCAAAGTCTGAGAGCAATGATTGATGATTTTGATGACGCCCCGAAAAGTCTTAACCTTAACAATCCTTGTACTAAAGACCCTACATATTAGAGTGGGTCAACGTTGTATGGAGAAATTTTAAATTGGATCGAATCAACCCGAAACAAAACTTTTTCAACCTATATTAGCGTCCAAAACAACTGTGCAAAATTTGGGAGCGATTGGTTGCTTTCCCGTATTCCGCTTTGCGATTGAAATTTGTATGGAAATTAGTATGGAAAAACGTACTTTTTTTGCATTTTACTCATAAATTTTTTCTCCCACATGGAAATAATTTACTACGGCAAAATATTATGTACAAAGCCACGGGTATAAGCTTTCTGTTAAATGGTAAAAAGTTTGTATTTGCACCGATTTTTATTGATAAATTCGATTATTCGTCAACAATGATTTTAATCTTAATTTGAACCATCGTAATCATAATTTGAACCAATTTTAATCTTAATTTGAACTACTGGCGGCAGCAGCTCGAGCATCTCCCACAACAGCCAATTTTGTGCTGAATAATAGACAAACACATGGATCTGCTAGTTCCCAAAACTATTTTTCATTAGACAGTGGAATTTCAACTAAGAATGTTCTAAACTCTTCAGAAACTTG
This sequence comes from Aedes albopictus, assembly GCF_035046485.1. NCBI lineage: Eukaryota > Metazoa > Arthropoda > Insecta > Diptera > Culicidae > Aedes > Aedes albopictus. Next base: position 518,668,838 of record NC_085137.1, on the reverse strand, counting down.
GAAACTAAATTTGGAATTTTTCATCCCCCAAGAGTAAACAAAACAACCACTAGCGCAGTCTGCAGGCCAACACTGGAAGCTCGCCCCCGTTCACTAGTTCAAATTTTGATTACAAATGGTTCAACTTAAGATAACATTCTCCAAGTAAGAATTACTTAAATTTTATAATTTTATGCCAAATAATGCGGAATATTATTCGATTGGACGATTCTACGATACATAAGCTTTCATTTGACGTGTTCACATATTGCGTGTGATACAATGCATGAGCTGTACGAGTGCACCGAAAATGTGCTTTCTCTGGAGGGAAATGGGTGAAATCGCAATGATTTTTCAATTGCCTGTTTTCCACGACAAAAACGCTTTTTTCAATGCTTTTCAAATCCATGTTATCAGGTTATATTACGGAAAGCTGTTTAACATCTTTTTCGGGACAATATTTGCCTAAAAAGTACGTCGTTTTAATGAATTTCGAAATGGTTCAAATTAAGATTACAATTTGACTAGTTCAAAGTTTGATTTCTTACCCTACCGAAAAACTTTGCCGAAGTGATCCGACGCTTGTGAAAAAAGTTATTCGCCTGGTAACTTAGGCTAAAAATTGAGATTTTATTATTGATGTTATTCCTTTACATGTTAAATGTTAAGCACCACTGGACAATCTGTACGTTATAACTTTTTTCACAAGTGTCGGATCACTTTGCGGTCCTCGGCAAAGTTTCTCAGCATATCCTAGGCTATACTTTAACGCTTTAACGTCAATGGTTAGACCGTTTTAGACGAAAAATTTCAATTTATGAGAAAAATGCAAAAAAGCACGTTTTCCCATACTAAATTCCATACAAATGTCAATCACAAAGCGGAATACGGGGAAGCAACCAATCGCTCCCAAATTTTGCACAGTTGCTTTTGACGCTAAAATGAATCGAAAAAGCTTTGTTCCAAAAAATCGACTTTGTTGACCCAGTCTACTACATATATATGCAACAGGGGAACCGCATGCGGCAAGGTAGGCCTACTGCTCACTGCAAGCCCCCTTACCAAATATGTACCTTCTTCTTCTTCTTTATAGCGCTACGTCTCCACTGGGTCTTGGCCTGCCTCTCTTCAACTTAGTGCTCTTTGAGCACTTCCACAGTTATTTATTGAAGGGCTTTATTTGCCTGCCATTGCATGAATTTGTATATTGTGAGGCAAGCACAATGCTAAACTATGCCCAGGGAGTCGAGAAAATTTTCCCGACTGGAACGGGAATCGAACCCGCCGTCTCCGGATTGGCGATCCATAGCCTTAACCACTAGGCTGCCTGGAGACCCCAAATATGTACCTACTAGCTTTTATAACTAAGCGCAACACGATGAAATTGAATACAATAACATTAGGTATATTCTAAAAGCATTATTTAACCCTTTAGCAGTCACGCTTTTGTATTGTGATTGCAGGATTTCTGAAATCGAAGGAACACCTGAATGAACTTTTGAAGAGAATCTGAGAGGAATTTCTGAAAAAAATCACTAGAGGTGAGGTGATGTGCAGCAATCCCTGGAAGACTTCTTGGATAAATCCCTAAAAAACACCTGGATGAATTCCTGGGACAATTCCTACAGGAATGCCCGGGGGAATCCCTGAAGGAATTTCTGGAAGAGTTTCTGAAAAGAAACCTGTAGGAATTCCTGGATAAATTATGGGAGGAATACCTAGTGGAACTTCTGAAGAGATCTTATGAGGAATTCCTTAATGAAATCCTAGATAAATTTCTAGAGGATTCCTTGGAGGAAATTCTGGAGGAATTGTGGGAGGAATCCCTATAAAAATTTCATAAGAAATCTCTTGAGGAATTCCTAGAGGAAATCTTAGAGAAATTTCTGAAGGAATCCTTGGAGAAATCCCTGAAGGAATTCCTGGAGGAATCCCCTAAGCAATTTCTGGGAAAGTCTCTAAAGAGACTCCTGGAAGAATGCCTGTAGAAATTTCTGAGCAAATGCCTGGAGGAAATCTTGAATTGAACCCGGCAGGAATTCCTGGAGAAATTCCTTGAGAAATTTCCTGGATGAATTCTGGGAGCAAACTCTGAGAGAATTCCGGGAGGAATTTCTGAAGAAATCTCCTCAGGAATTCTGGGAGGAATTGTTGGAGAAATTTCTGAAAAAAATCCCTTGAGAAGGATTTCCTGAAAGAACCCTTGGAGGAATTTCTGGAGGATTCCCTGGTGGAATCTCTGGGAATATCCCTGGAAAAATTCGTGGAGAAATCCCTGGAGGAATCCTTGAAGCAATTCCTAGAGGAATTCCTGAAAAATTCCTGAATGTATTCCTGGAAAATTTTCTGGAAGAATCTCTGAGGATTTCCAGGAGGAATTCCTGGACACGAATTGCTGGCATTATTTAAATGGAGGAGTTCCTAGAGGTATTCCTGTGGAAATTGCTGTTGAAAGAATCACTGGGTGAAAATCTAGAGGAATCTCCAGGGGAATTCTGATAGATTTCTGTTTCTATTGCGTTTTTTTTCTATTTCTGAAAAAAACCCTTGGGTCCTGGAGGAATTTCCAGCGGAATTGCTGGTGGAATTCCTGGGGAAATTCTCGAAGGAGAAATTCCTGGTGGAATACCTGGAGGAATCCCTGAAAAATTCCTGAAGGTATTCATGAAGAATTTCCTGGAAGAATTGCTGAATAAATCGCTAGAGGATTTCCTGGAAGAATCCTTAGAGAAACTTCTGGAGGATTTCCTGGAGGAATCTTCGAACAATTTCATGAAGAGGTTCCGTGGAGAAATCTCGGGAGAAATTCCTGGAGGAATCCCTAGAGGAATTGCTGACATAATTTCTGAAGGATGTCCAGGAGCAACTCCTAAAGAAATTCCTGGGGGAATTCCTGAAGAAATTTCTGGGGTAATTCCTGGAGGAATTCCTGGAAGAATAACTGAATGAATTTCTAGAGGGATTCTGGGAGATTTCTATTTCTATTCTATTACTTTTCTATTTCTGAAAAAAAAACCCTGAGAAAATCCTGGATTAATTTCTAGTGGAATTTCTGGAGGAATTCTTGGAAAAATGCTCGGAGGAATTCCTGAAAGAATCCCTAGGGGAATCCTAGAAGATGTTTTAAAAGAAGTCCCTGGAGGAATCCCTGAAAAATTCATGGAGGTGTTCCTCCAGGAATTTCTTGGAAGATTTTTTTAAAGAAATTCCTAGAGGATTTCCAGGAAGAATCCTTAAAGGGACGTCTCAAGGATTTCCTGGAGGAATCTTCGGAGGATTTGCTGGAGGAATTCCTGGGAAAATCCTGGAGGAATCCCAGAAAAATGTCTGAGAGTAATTTCTGAAAAAATCCCCAGGAGATTTTCTGGAAAAATTCCTGGAGAAATTGTTGACACAATTTCTCTAGAATTTGTTCCAGGAGCAATTCTTGGAAAAAACCCTAGGGAAATTGCTGAGGGATTCCTGAAAAAAATCTTGGGGTAATTCCTGGAGAATTTTCTAGAGGAGTTCTTGAAGAAATTCCTGGATAAAATCCTTGAAGGAATTCCAGGAGGAATCTCTGAAGGAATTTCTTCAACAAATTCTGGATGAATTTCTGGGGGAATCTCTAGAGGAGCTCTGGGAGAAATTTCTGAAAAAAAACCCTGAGAAATTCCCGGAGGAATTTCTAGAGAAATCTCTGCAGGATGTCCTGGAGAAATCCACGACCGAATTTCTGAAGAAATCCCTAGAAAAATCACGGAAAAAGTTCCTGGATGAGTTTTTTGAAGAATTCCTGAAGGAATCTCTGTAGCCTGGGGGAATAATTGGAAGAATTCTTGGCGGAATTCCTGGAAATATCCAGAAGGTATTCAAAGAGAAAATCCTGGAAGATTTTCTGAAGGAATCCCTAAAGGATTTATTGGAGTAACTCCTGGATGAATTGCTGACATAATTTATGATGGAATTCCTTGATTAATTCCTGGTGTAATTCCTGGAGGAACCCCTGAAAAAAATCCTGGAGAAATCTCTGCAAGAATCCCTGGAAGTTGTTTGTTTTGATCAAGTTATTAGCGAAAGAGAGAGTCGACGAAGAGAAATAGATCAAGTCAGTTAGGCCCTTATGAAAAATCATTGTCGAATTGTAGATAGAATCTAAAAACTCTAAGAAGAGTTCGTTGAGGAATCCATGTAACAGTTCCTGAAAACCCCCAGGAGGAATCCCGGAAGCAATTTCTAGGGGCACTCCTAAGGGAATCCCTAAACAGTCCCTGGAGGAAATACTGGATTAATTCCTGGAAGAATTCCAAGAGGAACTCCTGAAAGAATTTTATAAAGTGTTCCTGGGGGAATCCTTGGAGGATTTTTTTAAATAATCCCTGAAGTTGTTCCTGGAAGAAACACAGAGAATATTCCCGGGTGAATTCCATGAGGAATTCTTGAAAACTTTGAGGAATCCCAGAAGCAATCCCATGAGGAATTCCTTAAGAAATCCCAGGAAAGCTTAATTAACAAATTCCTGGAAGAATTTCTGTAGGAAAAAAATATGAAAGGAAGGAAGCTATGGACAAATTCTTGAAGGAATCCATCGATGCATCTTTGCAGAAGTATCTGTAAAAAATCTGAAGGAATCGTGAAGAATTTCTGAAAGAATCCTTGGGAGAAGTTCCTGAATAAATACCAAAAGGAATTTCTGGAGGTGTCCTTGAAATAATTCGTAAAGAAGTCCTCGGTATTTTGCTCTTAGCATGACGTTTGTTTGAATTGTATACAAGTGAAAATTCGTGTAGCCAGTAGCACCGTAGCACATAACTGCACTCTACAGTGCGAGAAATTTGTATAAAGACAGAGCTCATTTCCATACAAAATAATTATGTTTGAGGATCAAAATATCTGTTTCTAGTGATTCGAGCCTTAAAATAACAAGAATTTCATAAATCATCATCCATGAAAATATTTACATTGACTTTTCAGATTCAAATAAATATAAAGACACTATTTCCATACAAAAAGTGTCTTTATACGGGCAGAATCGGTAAGAAAAAAACGCCATGCTGTCTTTGGCAAAGTTTTTCCTCATAAAATTTCCTACCTTTTTATGGAAATTGTTTTTCATTGGATTGAGATACTTTTTAAATTGGCTGAAATATATAAATATATATAAAAATAACAAAATTTAGTAAATTCAAAAATTCGGTAGAGTTACCTGCGAAACATGTCGTTAATTATTTTTCCCAAGTAGTATGGATATATTTCAAGCTGTAAAAAATATAAAAACTATGAGAATTGCCAATTTTTGTACAGGAAAAAATATTTGTATGATATTTATTACGAAAAATAGCTATTTTTCAAAAATCTCGCTGGGGTGACCTCTGAACGTCATTTCTGAAAGCTGCCGTCATACAAAAGTGTGTTTCTAATACCCTTAGCTATCATTTGCAGGGTGAGCCCCCAACGTTTTTGACCATGTGCAATTTTGCGACACCCTACTATACGTATCTCAGTGAGATACTATCTCACTGCGTCTCAAAAATCAAGTCAATTAGTAAGATTTAATCGACAATATAGTACGCCGCAATACTCGGTTTGTTGCTGCCGTTCTCTGTCCTCGACAGGTGGCCAACTTTTCCGGGCCCATCTTGATGAGTTCTGCTGCGATACCGTCCTTACCAGCCGCTTTGTTGTTTTTAAGCTCCACATTCTGATGGGTTCAATGCTGCAGCATTACCGCCCACACTGCGTCCGTCTCCTCCAGAACCGCTCTGCACTTCTCGTCGAACCAATCGTTTCGTCGACTCCGTTCCACGTACCCGATGGTGCTCTCGGCTGCGTTGTTGATGGCTGCATTGACTGTACTCCAGCAGTGCTCTAGAGGGGCCACATCGAGCACATCCTCGTTCGGCAACGCTGCCTCGAGATTCTGCGCGTATGCGGTGGCGACATCCGGTTGGGGGCTGTCCATTAATTACGTAAGGGTTTATGGTGGGAGGGGGGGTTTGAAAAATCTTACGCGCCATACAAAAAATTTTGGGTTCTCATACGAAAAATCTTACAAGGGGGGGAGGGGGTATCGAAAAATCGCTAAAATTACCTTACGTAATTAATGGACAGCCCCTTGCTTCAGTCGCTCTTGATCGTACCGGGCGGCCGCCGGTACTGTACATTGTTAGCCGTTATGTGTCCGACAATATTTATGCTTTTTTCTACACCGTGTATTTTAAATGGGTGCTGGGTACCCGGGTACCCTGTCGGCCACATAAGGGTTTATAACGGAGAGTTTTGGGCGCAACCATCACCAGGTAGTGATCAGAGTCGATATTAGCGCCACGATAGGTCCTGACGTGACGTCGATAATGTAGGAGAAGTGCCGTCCATCAATCAGAACGTGATCGATTTGAGATTCCGTCAGGGTTGCTACAACATCGCGGATTTCGCGAATTTCGCGGATTTGACGCGGATTGGCCCCTAGAATTGGGCACACGCGTGGATTTGGCGCGGAATCGGAATAGTTCAATTATGTGAGATTGCCTTCTTTTTATCTACCAACCAGCGATTGATGAATCCCTTTGGCGTACTTCATTCTGTGAATCTTGCATGTAATAAACCTGACAGTAGCCATTTTGGTGCTAGAAGTATCTTCAATTCCCGTTGTTTATGTTTATGTTGCAGTAATAATTCAATACGAAATTGATCTCAAAAGCTTTGAACTAAACCAGCTTAATTACTCCATATGTAGATGTTACTAAGCTGATTTATTTTAAAGCTTTCTAGCTAGACCAATTCGTAGCTAAAAATTTCATTTTACATAATTAGTTTTACAACATATTTATGTAAAACATGCTAGCACTCTCTCGCCTTTATAAACGATCATCTGACATGACATATAGTATATATTGGATTTACAGGAATGAACTTTGAGCTCTACGCCGAATACTTTTTAGAAATTCCATAACAAAATGCAGGAAATCATCACGGGTCTTCTTCATGTTGTAGCCCCGAAATTCCTCTAGGGAGCTCTTCTGATACTGTTCTTAAGATCAGTGCTGAAAATTTCATTTCATCATATCTAAATTCAACCACCTACAGCTCATTTTAGAAGCTGAACCTGAGAATACGGTAAATGAAAAACTTGTGCGGCTAGACCAGTTCTGCAAGAAAGTTACGGAAAAACTGCTATTTTTCGAATATTTAAGGTAAATGTCATGGACTACCTTTAAAAAATGCCAAATGATATTCAGATGTTTGTGAATGATCTTTAATCTTTTTTGGGTTAATGGTTTCATCTTAAATCTCAATCTCAAATGATTTGTTTTGTAATGCTTAAAAAAAATCTTTTAAAAGTTCCTGTAGAAACATCGAAAGAATTTACTGTAGAAAATTCTCAAAAGAGATTCTGGCAAAACTATAAGAATTTTTAGTTGATTTGTCAGATAGAGCACTTCTGAATGACTGGAATCTCTTATAAAATTGGATGAAAGTCCACAAAATATTTCTTTGGAGACATTCTGCATAAATTTCCCCAAGATTTCCATTACGGATATGATAATGCGCGTAACTACAACGCAGCTCCAAAGTCTTGCACGCTGGTTGTAGTGCATAACAGTATTAAGGACCCATTTAAGATCATGGATTCCATCCATCAGAAACCACTAGAAAAGTTCCCGTGAGAATAAATTTAACGTTGGAATTTTCAGATTGGTTCACCACGTAGTTCTACAGACATTTCTAATAGAAATCCTTAGATCATTTTAGGAAAAGTATAGCCAAGGACTGAAAGTCTATATAATAAAGCTAAATCAATCAATCAATTTTAGAAAAATCTGTCGAGGCGAGGCACCATAAAGGAAATTGCATATAAATGCCTGTCAGAATTAAAGTGAAAAAGTTGGAGAAAATTCTAGGGAATCTTTAAAGGAATTCATGGATGAATAACTAATCCTAGAAAAAATCCTAAAGGAATTTATACCCAGCGAGAAAATCTTTAAACAATTGTTCATTCTCTTTCAGGAGTTTTCACATACATGCTGTAGGGATTTTTTACAAGTATAACTGCGGAGGGTGGAATACTTTCTGTTTTTACAGGCATTTTCCCATGTTTTGCTCTTGGCATTTCTTCAGTTTTTTTTTATTAATACGCTGTCCATAAACTACGAATTACGTAGATTCGTTTTTGGTCATGCCAGAACCAACCCCCCCCCCCCTTACACCGTCAAAGTCTATGACGTCACGTCCATACAAAATGGTCGAAATTAGCATAAAGTGTAGACTATGACCAGGCAACCCCCTGCCCCTAAGAGTCGATATAGATCATGGACGAGCCTTAAAGTATTCTCCCTGACTTATCTAAAGTTTCTTCAAATAAGTGTAATCAGTTTTGTACCTTTTAATTCCGCCCTAATGGCTTATTCTTTGACAGATACGCGTATTTCGACTACTACTTGTAATCTTCCTCAGTATTAGCAGCGGCGTCATGGTCGCAATTTTTTCCGCAGTCAAGTTCGCAGATTGTGAACAATCCTCGGTACTCACTTTACGTAATTTATGTTTAGTCCCTTACTGTCAGAGCTGTCAGATCAGTGTAACACGCTAAATAAAATTTACACAAAAGGCAATTTACACGGAAAAAAATACACGGTTATTCATAAATATTCATATTTATTGGGTACCGGACTGGTCACCGAAAATTTGATCGTTTTCTTTGGTACATCGAGGTCTTGAAATTAGTCTATGGTATTAGTGTCAGATACCACTTACAAGTGGTACAAAATTGATTTTAACGAAGAGGGTTTTCTGCTTAGAGGGTTCGAAAAGTCGGTACAAGATCATAAAGTTTCTTTTTAAAAATTCTGAGATTCTCCATACATTGCTAAAAAAAAACTCAAAGGTTACTTCCAAGAACTACCCTCACAGTATCGTATTCAAATTCATGCTCATTATTTTAAAAAAAAAATCGACCAAGTTTGTATCAGGTACACTGCCCCCCCTCGCATAACATTCCCATTTGACTTTTCATCACTTTTGAGTTAACGTTATGAATAGTCATCATTTTCGATGTACTTCCAAAAACAATAACAAAAATTAAGAATTTTTATGCCAATGTATGAAACAAATACCAAGTCATGATCGTCCCATATCAAAAGTACCCGCATAACAGTCCCATCATGGATTTTTATGTCACGTAACACAAAACTGAACAACTTTGTAGTGATTGTAATATTTTTACAGTTATATAATCATGTGCAAAACAATCTATGAAAGTTTCGAGATAATCGAAATATTTTTCAAATTTTGGCGATTTTTCAAAGCTTTATATGGAAACAAATTTTCAAATTTCAAACGCCGGTTTCTCAATTCCTACTTTTTACAAATGGGACTGTTATGCGAGTGGAAGCAGTACTGTATTTGAAAACTTCAGAAAATCTTCCCGTTTCAATCAGTTTTTTTTTCAAGGGTTTTTTAGGGATACCTTTACTTATAATTTTTTTTTGCTAGATATTTATTCACGAATCTTCTGGTATATTTTCCTAGAAGACGGGTTGTACCAGATTTTTCCAAGAACGCTCTGTAGATTGCTACAGCAATTTTGCTTGAAGGACTATTACTGAAAAAATATATATGAAATAATGTTCTGGCAAAACGATTTTAAATTGCAGAAAGCTTAGCATATTTAGGGTGATTAAAGCAGCTCGAATCAACAGATCAACGAATCAACACTTCAGTTTCCACCCAGCGCTTTAATAGTCCATTCCAGTTGAAAGTGTCTTCCTAATACGCTATGAGCCATTTTACGAGACGTTTCGGATCAGCTGATCGCTCATTTCATGAATGAAAATTTGACAGGAGGTCGTGCCCAAGCCCGTGAGTGTTAATATCAATATCAACACTGTTGTCGTTTCGTAAAATAGACTATTGTAGACTGTTCAAATTTAATTTTCAATATATACGTAATGTCAGGCCCGGATTAAGGATTGTGGGGGCCCGGGGCCCGAGCGGTTGTGAAGGCCCCTCGGAGGTACAAATGCGATGAGCAATACAGTTTTTCTTTGTTTTTGAGCAGTATTTGAACCAAAACTGGTTTTTGTGCCCCCCCCTAGATCCGGCCCTGCGTAATGCATAAAAGTGCAACTTCAGTTTCACACTCTCGCGGATTTTGCTCGCGCGGATTTTTTTCCACGCTTCTCGTTACAACCCTGCGTTTGTGTGGTGATTCCCAGGTGTAACAATACGGAAGGCTGTGCTGGAAGAAGGTGCTACGAATGGCCATGTTCTTGGAGGCGGCGAAGTCGATGAGGCGTAGGCCATTTTTGTTCATCATCTGGTGGGCGCTGAACTTTCAAATCGTCGGTCTGAATTTTTCCTCCTGGCCTACCTGAGCGTTTAGGTCTCCTATGATGATCTTGTCGTCGTGGTTTGGGCAGCGGTCGTACTCGCGATCGAGCTGCGCGTAAAATGCATCTTTGTCATCATCAGTGCTTCCGGAGTGAGGGCTGTGCACATTTATTATGCTGAAGTTGAAGAATCGGACCTTGATCCTCAACCTGCACATTCTTTCGTCGATCGGCCACCAACCGATCACGCGCCTCTGCATATCACCCATCAAGATGAAAGCTGTTCCCAGCTCGCGTGTAATGCCGCAGCTCTGGTAGATGGTATGATTACCTCTAAACGTTCGCACCATGGATCCTGTCCAACACACCTCCTGCAGCGCTACGATTTCGAACCCGCGGTCCTTCAGTATATCGGTGAGTATGCAGGTGCTCCCGATGAAGTTGAGAGATCTGCAGTTCCACGTACCGAGCTTCCAATCGAAAGTCCCTTTTCGTCGCTGTGATTATCACCATTATTGGTATCGGTTCGCATTCTTCTCTTGTTGATTTTTCGGTGCTAGTCTTTTTACGGCTGGCTCGCAGGGCCTGACACCAACCCACTAACCCAGAGAGCTGGCCTTACCTTCCCAGAAGCTACAGGTTCTGCATTGGCAGAACCTAGCTAGGCTCAAGCGCCAGTCTTCACCGGGGGTGGTGTTTTTAATGGGCGCCCAGGAGATAATATTTTACCTGAGCTTCCACCCCCAGAATTGAAAACATCAATCTGTTGAATTGAAACGAAATTCAGTCTGCACAAATTTAGTGGCGTTGTGTATTTGAATTAACCTAGCAGAATAATAATTTCAACCGCAAGCCGTCTTTAAGTGTAGAGTCCATGCATCGTGCCCATAGAGGACTACCGGTCTTCTTCCAACTGGCCACCCGTGGTATGTATGTATGTATGTATATTTATTAGAGACCGTTCAACCATTTGGTCATTCCGGTCGTTGATTTCATGTTAAATACAATTTATTCTTATTATTTGTTCACTTCTTAATTCTAACACTTTTTAAAAGGTTCCATGTTCCATTTGTTTCCGTGGTTGGAGATTTCTGTCTAGACATCGAGGGCTGCTACAGATTTTGCAGCTTTCATTGCGGTTTTCTTCCACTGTTTCCTTAGGATAGTGAGGATGCCGATGAGCAGTTGTATTGTTGAGATTATCAGGATCAGGTTCAGCTTCCAGTCGTGGTCTTCTAGAAGTCCGGTGTGGACTTCCTGGTTCTCGATAATGGTGACGTCCTGGTCACCGTTTTGGGTGGGTTTCTTGGAGCTGTCGTTGCCCATGATGTTGATGAGGTTTGGTTTTCCACTGGTGGTCGATAATATTACTGATGCTTGTTTGTCATTCGTCGACGGTATAAGTAGGAGAATTATGCTGACATGTTGGCTTGATGGTGGATGACTTTTGCAGCTTAAAAAAGGACAAAAAAGGCAGCATCGAACTCTGTTGGGTTCCAGCACATGTAAACATCCATGGAAACGAGAAAGCGGACGAGCTTGCAAAAAATGGCGCCATGCTTCAAACTCCGTTAGATATAAAAACGCCCTTCGCAGACTTCAAACACCTCATAAACACACAAATTAAACAAGTCTGGCAAAACAAATGGTATGCAAGCAGAAACAAGCTCAGGCAAATCAAAAATACTATAGAAGAATTGAACACGTCATACAATGAAGACAGACACTTCAGTCGAATATTAACTAGGCTCAGAATCGGGCATACACATCTGACCCACGGGCACTATGCTAAAAAAGAAGATCCTGCAATTTGTAGAGCATGCGGTGAACCAATCACCGTAAGCCACATACTAATCGAATGTCGTCTCTACGAAACAGAACGCAGAAATCACAAACTCGGCAATTCCCTGCATGAACTGTTGGGGAACGACACGAGCACCCTTGAAAAAACAAAACAATTTCTGAAAGACTGCAAACTCGACAAGCTGATATAAACCTACGAAAAACACCAAAACGCACACCCATGCTGATCCTACATTAAGCCACCCGTGGTGCTCGCATCGTTTTTGTTAGACTTTGACGTTTGCTCACTACCGCCACCAAGTTGATGGTTGACCAAACTTAGTTCTTTTAGCATTGAGCAAAATAAAATGTTTTCGTGACTATGGTTTGAATCGGAAAAGGTTCGAAGTGGTAGGTCTGCTTGTCTGTGACACTACTATTATTATTGGTAGCTGTAAATTATGAAATTTTGCGAGCAGTTATGATACACAAACAGACACTTGCATGCACAATTTCATCCATTTTGATCAACTGGTTTGAAAACTATGAGCGAGTATTTGTAAATATTTTTCGTGTTTTTTATGTGCGATGAATGTTTCATAACGTTAGAATGGCTTCGTCGATTTGCATAATTTTTTTTACAAAAATTACATTACGATGTGTCCCAATACATGTTTTGACTTATATAATTATTGATAGTTAATCGTTCCTTTTTCAAATTTTGCGTATAATATTAAATTTTATTGAGAGGGTTGTGTTCGTTTCACGATTCGGATACCACACTTCTTCTTTGTGGCTCGACGTTCGCAGTGGAAGTTGGCCTTCAACTTAGTGTTTTCCTAGAGCACTTCCACAGTTATTAATTGAAGTGCTTTCTTTGCCCGCCTTTGTATGAATTTGTATATTGTGTGGCAAGTACAATCATACACTATGCCTTAGGGAGTCGAGACAAAGTTTCCCGACTGGAACGGGAATCAAACCCGTTATCTCCGGAATGACGATCCATAACCTTAACCACTAGGCTAACTGGAGGCTAACGGATACCACACCTACAAACAAAATTAGTTGCTGTACAAAATTCATTTGCGCACGCTCCACCGTTTCATTGCTACAATACATGTAATTGTGCATGTTTTCAGGCTACATGCTTTGAGATATTCAAGGCCAAATTTGAGAAATTTTCATATATTCATTGCAGAGTTAAAGTCGTATTTCGGTGTCTCGATCATTGCGGATACAGGCTTCACGTTAAGCTATGCCAAACGTTTCTCAATGATCGTTATGTTAATTATGAGTGTGTTATATTCATTTGATTCATTACCCGAATAAAAAAGTCCAATTCAAATACAATACATTGTATTGTTACATTATAATACATTTAATTGTAGATACCATGCAGAAGACAATACAAAAACAATATAACGAATGGTTGTGCAGTATGCACCATACAATGTATCGTAAATGAACATTTCACAATATAATGTACAGGTTGTTAAGTATTTAATAAATATCGGTTTTTCCTCAAATAAATGTGAAACGCAAACCATAAATTTTATTGTTTTGATATTGTTTGAACTTTTTATACATGTACTAGCTGTCCAGGCAAACTTTGTCTTGCTGTCTTGTGGTGGATTGACAACTGTTGAGCTGAAAATAACACCGCACTCTAGATTGGTTTCACTTCGATTGTGTTGATTTCCTTCCCAGGTCATAAAAAAATCAGCATTTTGTCTATTTTCTTACATTTTTAGTTCAATTTCCTAACTTTTTTTAAATATAAACACAGCCACCATGAACACGAATCTAACCATGCAAGATACATTCTGGTCGGTTCAGCCGTTCGTGACTTTTGTTGCCTCAAACGGAAGTCAAACTCATTTTTATACATATATATATATAGATATAGAAGATTCTGCTTCCTGAGTGTAGAATTAGCATCTAAGTTAAAATACACATAAATAAAAACTGCTTCCATTAGTTTGTTTAAAAAAGGTATGGCGAGTCATATTAAAAACAATATTAATAACTTTATTATACACTAGCTGTCCCGGCAAACTTTGTCTTGCTAGTCTTGTGGTGGTTTGACAACTGTTGAGGTTATCGCAGCAACGCACTCTAGATTGATTTTGTTTCGACACGCCAAAATTCTTCCCGGTTCATCAAAAATCAGAATTTTCTCAATTTTCATAACTTTTTAAAGAATTTTCGTAACTTTTTGTACATATAAACACAGCCACCATGAATACGAATCGAACCGTGCAAGAGTCATGCTGATCGGTCCACCCGTTCTTAACTTTTGTTGCCTCAAAGAAACTTCAAACTCATTTATATATATATATATATATATATATATATATATATATATATATATATATATATATATATAGATTGTTGTATAACCATACAATAACAATAGAGTTCACTGTTGGTAATAGAATGTATTGTAGTTTTATTGCTATGTATCGTATTTGTATGGGAATTTTTATCCAGCTTAATCCGGATTCACTGAACAAATTTACCCGATGGGTTAATAGTATCCTGCGTAAATATCACCAAGGTATTTAATTTAATGAAATATTTGAATAACACAGCGCAACATTTTTTTGTCTCAAGAGCAAACTTATGTGTCTCCGAAGGATTTTGGGCCGCTGAATCCGAATCCGGGCTCAGATTTGTTCCAACACGTCACAATTTTGAGCTACACCTCAATTTATAGGGCAAAATATGTGATTTTGGGCTTTTTTGACTGCAAGCCATTAAGCTTGGAAATATTTTTTTAAGCAATCAAAAGGTTAATTGGTCAATTAACATCTAAGTTAACGACTCATGCCAAATATATCGTTTTACCTAATCAAATTTGATAGATTTAAGCATTTTATGTTAGTATGAAAACTTGCATGCAACTTTTGAAGGGTGACTTGTATGGGAAATATGGTACCTAACATAAATCGCTTAAAACTATCAAATTCGATTTGGTAAAACGAAATATTTTGCATGAGTCGTTGATTTAGATGTTAATTGACCAATTAACCTTTTGATTGCTTAAAAAAAATATTTCCTTGCTTAATGGTTTGCAGTCAAAAAAGCCCAAAATCGCATATTTTGCCCTATAAATTGAGGTGTAGCTCAAAATTGTGACGTGTTAGAGCAAATCTGAGCCCTGATACGGATTCAGCGGCCTAAAATCCTTCGGAGACACATAAGCTTGCTCTTGAGACAGACAAAAAGTTAATTTTTGTTACGCTGTGTAATCAGATTATGATGGCTTACGCAGCTATTTACGCTGTCTAGTGAATCCTCTTTTTAGTTAAGAAATGGCTATCAAACAATTATGCATTTTATAGGAATTTTCTAACTTCATGTACAAAGCCCAATATTGCCCAATTTTTTTGTCATGATTTGACAACTAACTATGAACTAACAGTGAAAATTTGATATTTTTTATGCATTTTGCGAATAGTTCCAGCAAGTAAAACATTTTTGGAAAAGAGGAAATTCTATTCCATGTAGGGTATTGGTTCCCTTATTAACCATCGTTCCCATTTTCATCCAACGAAAAACAAAGGATTCATGCGCTGTTTGTTTTGTTTCTTATTTTCGTATTTTTTGTTAGAAGTGAGCACACATGAAAACAAAAAGAACGTAATCAATCGGTGCCGTAATCGCTGGTTTTCAAATAGTATGTTTGGGAGGACTTATGACATTCATACCCTAATTGAACGTCCCTTTTTTAGAACAATAAATACGATCGAGTTCGATATTGCAAAATATTCGGCGAAAAAAAACAGCCAAATCTGCATTCGCCATGTACATAATCTTCGCTACTATGAGTCGATAAGATATACACGTTATAATATCATTCGGCTTTAATTCAACCTACTAATGCAGAAAGATTGGAATCGCTTCTTGGTATTTTCTTTTCATTCACTGCTGCACCTTCTCAAATATTGGAAGTGTGACGGACGCGTAACTTGTCACTTTTAATTTCAAACTACAGCATGACAAACGATGTATCTCTGTCGAATGTCAATGACATGCTATATAAAGACATCGCGATTTACACAGTCAACGGAAACTGGTTTCAGATTAAAGGTATCTTAGGAAATGAATGATCGTGATTTGATCATTTTTATCTGGAGTAAAAAGGAGGCAGGTATGTGGAAGAACGCGTTTGCAAGCTTTTAGTTCGTTTCTGTAGTGTGTTTATTTGAGGAAGAATAAACGTCAGAGAAACAAGGAGCAATATGATTGTAAATACATAATACATTTCCTCTTTGCAAAAACTATTCAGCGTTAATACATATATCAACTCGTTTAATCTAATATGTCGGTAACTATTACCATTATATTTTGACTATAATGTACAAATTGAAAACTTTTAGTAACTTTGAATACATTTCATTAAAATGTTTACCATTCTGCTGTTTTGGTTGTTCAAATCTGAGATTTTTGCATACATATGTACCACAGACAAACAGATATATTACTTAGAAGAAAATTGCTTCAAAAACATCGTTTTGCATCTCACTAGCACCCTCTATAATGCTCAGTCCGAAGCATTCATTTGCAGGTGTTGTTTCCCTCAGCTCGATGTAACAATTTTGCAGGTGACGACTCCCCCGTGGCGTCATCCATTCAAAAAAACATGAATGAAGGTTCATGACTGAGTCATTTTATGTAAATATTGATCGGCGTCGCGTTCATTTCTCTTCAAAATTGAGAGGTGATGTAGGCACAGCAGTTTAGTTTTGCATAAGTGGTGTGGTGAGGCTTGGATTATATACATGAATAATGTTGTTTCATTTTACCTTAAAAATCCTGGAATCTAAATAAATTTTGTAATCAATCAGGAATTTTTATGTCAGTGTCTTTTAGGTTCTGTATTAAATTAAATTATATTTGAATCATTTACATCACCAGGCAAATTGAATAATGTTTTCAACAATAAAGGCTTCCTATAGTAAAATGATGAAAGAAAAACTAGAACATGCTAGAATTTTTTGAGTTTTTGTCTTATTTTATAAAATAGTTTTGGTATATTTAAGGAAATTGATGAGAAATTTTTCAAATGATTATGTGATTTTGTGGCTTATTACTTCATTTGTTAGCTTTGTGTCAGGGTTTGGATAAATCTGATAGATTACTCGATTAAACTTTTAGTAATCCCTAGAAAAGCCTGAAACAAGAATTTTGAATGCTAATGATAGCTAAAAACAAACAGTAAAATGAATTATTAATAAACTTTAAAAATACTTGAACTACCTGAGAGATTTTTATTATCGAGAGTTTGAACCCGGAGCTTGTACATCTCGGGACCCACTTTACTTCCCTTCCGAAGAAAGAACTCAATTTTGTGAGTTTGTCGGAAGTGAGATTCGATCCCTGGTCCTCGGTGTGAGTCATGTGTTCTAACTACCACACCAGGTCCGCTTCCATTAAAAAGAGTTCCAAAACGAATTTTTAGACTGTTCAAAAGAAAATGGATCGAATTCGGAAAAAAATCCTGAAGGCAAATAAAAAAATCATATAGCCGGAACCGTGGCGTACTAGTGTTGATTATGTCTTGTCTTAAATGTGATATTGAATAAATAAATAAGTATAGCCGGAACCGTAGTGGTCAAACGTTCGCTTCATAAGCGGATGGTCATGGGTTCGATTTCCAAGCGTAGCACTTGCACTTTTAACTTTAAGCTTATTCTACGCTCAAAATTTTGTAAATTAGGTTAAGCAGTGAACATTTTCTTGTAATATAGCAGATAATTCAAGGTGTATTTTGCCAGAAATGCCTATAGGAAGCGTCCATAAATTACATCACGCATCTTCACACCCCTCTCCCTCCCTCGTTTTGTATGAGAGCAATGATATTTTTGTATGGGACGTCACACGATGCTGAAAAACCCTCTCCCACCTCAAAGCGTGACGTAATTTATGGACGTTCCCCTACATGTGTTTTACGGATTATTATTTTTTTCCTAGATTCTTCCCATCCGGAATTACCAAATATTTCTCTTCCGGGTATTCATAAGAATCTCTCCCAGTATCCAGTGAATTTCGCCCTGAGATTCGAGACATTTTCTCCTTGGGATTTTGGGGCATCTCTCCCGGATAAACGTAAGAATCTCTCCCGAAGTATCCAGAGAATTTCTACGTTGGTACCTGAGATGCGAGAAAATCTCTCCCTGACATGTTCTCCCTAAGATTTGTGACCATGCCTCCCCAAGTATCCAGAGAATTTCTCCCTGAGAATCAAGAAAATCTTTCATTGAGATTTGAGAAAATCTCTTTCTGAGATTCGAGTTAATTTCTTCCTGAGATTCTAGAGCATCTCTCTTGGATTCGAGAAAATCCCTCTCTGAGAATCGAGAGAGTCTCTCCCTAAGATTTGAGATTATTTCTCAATGTGATTCGAGAGAATCTATCACTGAGATTTCAGAAAATCTCCTGTTGAGATACAAGAGGGGGGAGATATGGGAATCCCTATTACCACGTATGGGACATCCCTATTAACATACCATGGGACAACTATGCTGCATACGGCAGCTAAATACTTTAGCAATATGATGAAATTAAAAAAAGGCATTTTAGTAGCTTCTCTACATAAACATCTTGCAAAAATCTGGAATGACATTTTCCAACATTTTTTGTTATCTGTATTAACGAGATTTTTAGCCCTAGGCTAGTTCATCTCGGGACCCACGTTTTACTTCCCTTCCGAAGGAAGAACTCACTTTTTTTGCGAGTTTGTCGGGAGTGGGATTCGATCCCAGGTCCTCAGCGTGATAGTCAAGTGTTCTAACCATCACATCCGCTCCACATTATTTCCAACAATTGATCAAGCTCATTTTGAAACTTCAAGGGTAGAAAGTTAATATCACTTCATTCAATAAATAAATAAATAAATTTGTGAATTCTCTCAAAGCATTTCAAGTAACCTGCAAAATTAGACGCGAAAAGCCCAATCTTATTATTTTACAATGTTCGAAAGGCTGTTATCACTCATTGACAAAATCAGTGAGAAAACATCTTGGAAAACATACCCGAGAAGTGTAAGGGATGGAATTCTTCAACACTTGCCAGCGCTTGAAAATGAATTCAAATGGTGTTCAGTAGACCTGTTCACTTTGAAACTTTTTCCTCCGATTCTCCGTGACACATCAAATTATCAATCCACATGCAAAACCAAGTCTTCAGTCCAAAATTGAGCCAAACTGATGAAGATTTAAAGGTGAATCAAATCGATTTTATGTTTTTTAGCCGTTTTCACAGAAATTAATTCAGAAATTCACAAAATTCCTCCGATAAGATGCCGGAGATACCGTTAGGATATAGTTGGAACAATACTGTACAACTTTGCCGAAGACACTACGGTGTTTAAATTGCGTGTTTCGAAGTTATTCAACTATTTTAGTTAAAAAATCACGAAAAAACACGATATTTTTACGATTTTACATATAAAAGTCATGTAGTTTTACATTATTTTACGTTACTAAATTAATTAGCGATTACTCCATTGTGTAACGAACATTTCGTCCATACATCGCTTTTGTGTAGGAATTCGTTTTCATTGACTAATTATCAAAAGTATGTCACGTTGATACTAAAAATCGCACAGAGTTACCAGCACCAATTAAAACAAAGTTACCCATGATTAAGACGTCATGCCATCGTATTCTAATTCTTTTGATTTAAGTATCATAAATGGTGCAGATGGTAAGGCTCGAGCCTGTGGATCAGAAAGTCCCAGGTTCAAGCTCAAATAGGGTCTTGTACCATTTGGGCAGGTGTATCTATTTTGGGCACTTGCCGTTATAACTAAGTCAATTTCAAACCAATTGATTTGAGATTTTGTATAGCGTTAGATAAGGGTATGCGGTATACCGAAATGTTTCGCCAAATACACCTCGAAACGAAATTCCGCGGAATTCCACGGAATTCAACCAAGCGAAATTTATGATTTTGAATTTCGTTTCGTTTCGTCAAATTCTAAAAATTTCGCCTTCAAAAAATATAATTTGGCGAAATTTAACGAAATTCCGCGGAATGTCTAATAAATTTCGAAAACAAGTTCATATCGTAAATGATCATAGCATCTATCGGAGATCTTGCTAATCTCAAGTTACTGAAAAGCGTTATGCAATTATTTCGAATATCGAGAAACATACCAGTGCCAGGCTGCAAGTTTTTATAATAAAGACAAAACAAATCTCGAATGTACAGCTTATCTAGGACCTACCATGAAGACATTTTTCAAAAACCCAAGTATAACACTTGTCACAAAAGAGTCGCGGTGGCGCAGGTTATTATTCTGAAGGAGTCACTGTGACTTACTTCTTACAAATTAACACGTACTTGCTAGAACTAAGTCACAATGACTTCTTCGCAAAAAAACCTGTGCCGCCGTGACTTGTGACTTGCTTTCAACGCGGAACCATAAATAATATTTTGGTTAAATTACCTGATGGAACCAAATGTAAAAAAAATGTAAAAGAAATTCCACTTTAGATTCCCGATAAGAGTTTTGGCAGAGTAATGGAGAATAACAGGATTAGATGATATATGATATGGGATATACTAGCAAACAGTAGTTTTTAGAAAACATGGAAGCTCTCTCAGGAGACATATTAGCATTAGCATTAGCATTAAGCGAGTCGCACAAATTCGTAGGTAGTACAGTCCTAGACCGCTGTTATGAGGGTTGCCTCCTTCCCGTCTGAACCAAAGCACAAAGATTTGGGACTAATCTCTGACTCTTGGACAAGACTGACGCAATCCTCCAATGGTCGAGCACTGTCCTGGCCACGTCCTTGCGACTGCTGAGGAATGGGAAAGGATGGTTAGTTTTTGACACCTATGAAAAATGTAGACAACTCTACGATCTCTCAGGCCTAGGTGTCACGGGAATTTGGGTGTTGTTAGTGGAAGGGTAAACTCCAAAGGATACGCTTGGTTAACGTTCAGGCACACCATTGTTAGACTGCTTCGAATCAGTTGTCTGCCCAATTCATCCTGGTTGTTGGCATTTGGTTGAATTACTAGATTCTTCGGTTGATAATCTGAAATATAAAATAATATTAACATCGTACGTCAAATAAGCTACAAATTAGTGATACGCTCGCCACAGTTACATATTTTAAAAATATTATTTATATCGTACGATACATTTACCTGAATCCTTCTGAAATAAAATGTTAATTAGCAGTACATTGAAACACAAATACTACAAAACACAAAAAAAGAGCATCAAACTTTGATCTTGGAATATTTAAAAATACGGTTAATATCACGATCAAAATTTGATTTGGTAGATCTTACACCGCAACGCACCATTCTAAGGTGATCTACCCACGTTACGGGGGCCTCTCTCAGGAGACATATCTATAAAAAATATTGGAAAACCCAGGAGAAATTTATTAAGACCGAATTTCTTTAAAAAAATAGAAAGATTGCGCCATTGAGCAGTATAAGTTGTGCGAGAAAAATTAGAAATTTCGAAGTCATGTAGGGTAAGTGTACCAATTTTGGCTATAGTACCAATTATTCGCCATAGTTGATTTTCACCCTTTAACGATGTAAATCAATAAGAAAAAAAATTGTGAGCAACAGATGACGTTCACAAAAGATGGTTGCACTCATTTAAACTCCACATTTTGCTCAAATTATGGTGGAAATAAATCATTTTCCTTAAAATTTCGGTTTCTTTGCACCTAATATCGCCATAGTGTACCAGTTATGGCTAATCCCATAAGGAATGCATGCAAATAGTGCGAAAAGGAACCGAAGTTAAAAAATGTAGCCATAACTGGTACAGGGTTCCTATCATTGGCACACGCTGTAATAAATACTAAAAGAAGTTTTGGCTCCGTTTCTCTATTTTTCCTGTAAAGTATGGAAACTAAACTATCTTTTAACATAATGTTGACATTCGTTGGTCTTCTCGTTATTATTGTACAAATAGTTTTCCTTAGGTAGTGCCATAATTGGTACAGGCACCCTACATAAAACCGCTAAACCCGACAGTTACAGTTAGACCAAATATAGGACAAATAATGATACAAATATTTACCCCCTGAGGAAGACACAAACCCCGTGTCGAAACGTTGGGCAAATAAAGAACGTCGTTTGTTCAATAAATGACTGCGTAGCCAAACATAATCAATTATGCGTAATTATGAAGAAAGCATTTTTTTTCATCTATTTAAGCAAAATAACTCCTAAGCTAGTTAATTTTGGGACCTAAAGTCCCGAATCGAAAGACCTGAAGGTTGAACACACACTGGTTTTACTGGGTATTTTCTGAAAAATTGAAGCATCTATCAACTTTTTTGAAGATTTTAGATTACAAGTTTTCTCCGAAGTTACGCTATCTACAGAGCTTGATGGTAAACATCTGGTTTATGTTTCTTATAATATGCTTCAGAATTATTATAAACAACCAGCACTAGAGTATTTTATAGAGCTTTCGATTCCGGTGCTGCGCCACTGGTAGGAAAAATTTGCACAAAATTGATGTAACTGCAAAATTCCGCGGAATTTTTGCGAAAATTTCGTTTCGTTTCGAAAAATACCGAGTGAATTCCGATTTCGTATCGATCTCACGAAATATTTTTGAATTTCGTTTCGTTTCGTACCGCATCGCATCAAAAATCTCACATACCGTTTCGTTTCGTATCGCTTTGAAAAAATCCCATACCGCATACCCTTAGCGTTAGATACTGTACGTGCCTAACTCTATACAAAAATTCAAATCAATCCGTTTGAAATTGACTTAGTTATAGCGGCAGGTGCCCAAAATAGGTGCACCTGCCCAAATGGTACAAAACCCTACATGATAAACTTTTTTTTTCTTTCTTTGTAGCAGTTAGGATGATGAATCTGCCATGACATACACGCAATCTCCCAAATACTAATGATCGGAGCCTGCCAATTAAGCCCATTCCAGGACTAGCTAGATATTTAGTTTATACTTTTTGACAATAAATCGTGTCGACGAGATCAGCTGGGCGAAATATTGAGCCTCTGTTTGATAATGATCAGTTTAGCTAAACCAATTCAATACGATGATGGAACTGCTTCTGGATAAAACATTAGACAACTGTGGGTGGAGCTTACTTGTTATCTATCTACCCACAAATCAGCACAACTACACGATGAAGGGAAACTTCATTCTTACCTGAGATTCTTACTATGCACTCTACGGTTTCGAAACAATGCTATGATGCCAAATTGCAATGAGATGCAGCGCGTAGTTTCATCAACTTATAGCTGGATCGAGACGCAAAAAAATCCTATTCCAGGACAATCTCATGCTCAACCATCTGCACCAAATATAAACTGATGCAGATGAGACAAAGAAGTGTTTAAATCATGGGTAACTTTGTTTTATTTTATGCTGGCAACTCTGTACAATTTTTAGTATCAACGTGACAAACTTTTGATAATTAGTCAATGAAAACGAATTTCTACACTAAAATGATGTATGGACGAAATGTTCGTAACACATAGGAGCAATAGCTCATTAAATTAGTCACGTAAAACAATGTAAAATTACATGACTTTTATATGAAAAATCGTAAAAATATTGTATTTTTTCGTGATTTTTTAACGAAATTTTTTTAATAACTTTGAAATACGCAATTTAAACACCGTAGTGTCTTCGGCAAAGTTGTAGAGTATTGTTCTAACTACATTTTAACGGTATTTTTGGTACCTTTTTGGTGCAATTTTCTGGATTTTGAAGTACATTTTCGTGAAAATGCTCGAAAAAACACAAAATCGATTTGATACACCTCTAAACCTTTATCAATTTGGCTCATTTTTTAAATGAAGCCTTGTTTTTGCATGTGGATTGATAATTTGATGTGACACGGGTAGGTCAAAAAAGTGAACAGGTCTAGTGTTCAGGCTCAAGTTTTGCATTGATTTTCAAAACAGAAAAACCTTTTCTTTTTTTGCTTGTCGGTGACTAAAAATAACATCATTTTCAAATACATAAAGTTTTATCATCATGCTTCATGATTTAATGTTTTGAAACAGTTCTATGAAGGGGGGGGGGATAAGATTTAAGGAAATCCAAAAGGGGTGCACGGACTGAAGAAGGTTGAAAACCACTGCTATAAATTCTATGTTTATAATAGCCGGTTCAGAAACGAAATGGCCTACTATTCCGTACTATACCAAACAATTGCATTATGGTTTATAATGCAACTCATTTCAGTTGCATTATGAATCATAATGCAATTGTTTGATCAACAACCAAAGCTTCCACGGTAAGAACTGACAAAATTATGACGGTTATAGCACGGCTTGCTTGATCCAAATTTCGTGTTTCGTATGATGGAGCACGTGGTCGTCCCCATTGAATCACCGTGAAGCACGATGGTACTTATGGAAATGATTATATTCTAGTGAATGTTTTTTTTTTGTTATTTCAAAAAATGTTGTATGCAACTCGTTGCAAAACTTGATTTTTACAGCACTCGTCATATGAATCCAACTCAGCAAGCCTCGTTGGATAAATGTACGACTCGTTGTGTAAAAATCATCATTTTGCAACTCATTGCATAAATAACTATTTCGTATGCGAAGTATGCATGTCTAAATGATGTATAAACATTTCATTCAATTGAATCCATCCGTTACAAAGTAATAATTGTTTATGTGGTACCCAGTCCTCACATTTTACTGAAAGGTAATCACCCGAATACAAAACCCGTAATCGAAAAAAAAAATTATAGGCTATGATATAGCGGATAAATACACCATGCAAATTCCTACTGTTAAATCGCCATGTGAAATTCATAACAGTAATGCACTAATTTTTGGTTGAACCGTGACAAGTTTCAATCCCAATACAATTGATAGGCATGTATACTAAATCACAGCTGATATGATATATCGTTTCCTTCGCTATTTCATCCACAGCAGTATCACGTTCAGAAGTTTGTTTTGAGAGCGTGTTGCTTTGTAAAATGTTGGGATGAAACTCTTAATAAGATAATCCTTGCTAAGCTGCCAAAATCAAACGATGTTCAACATGTTTATTAGGGAAAGGAAACGAAGGATGAATCCTTTTCTTCTCCCTTGACATTTCCCTCATTGATGCAAGAAGAAAGACTTAGAAATTCGCAACAATTACTCCTTCTCTGCATTCCTTGAAAAAGACAGAGATAATCTCCTAAATATATAAACACGTCAAGCTGTCGTACAACTGTCGAGACGTCAACCTAAAGAAACGATATCAACTGCTGTGTCAGGAGAAAAGATTAAACCGCAGTGATACTGATGCTGTAGCATTAGAATATTGAGCTTGTTAGTCAAACAAATCCGGAATAGACATTTTCTACAAGTCATGCTTGTGCCGTACTGCTTGATGGAATGTAGGAAGAAGACTTGATTTTTGGTTTTTGCTTTTGGGCTGCATAAAGGAATTCTTACGAAATGGCTATGACTTCTTTTCCTCATGAGTTGAGCATTGAAATAATTCGATTATTATCTATAATTCTACATAATTGATACGGACATTTGCATATCCTATTTTTTTTCAGCTGTAAATCCAACTAACAACGAGAAACTAAGAAAAAAAAAACTTGCATTGGAACACTTTCGAGAGTTAAACATATGTAGGTAATTGCGATAGCATTTAAATAGTTTTGAGTCCACAGTATGGACTCTTGAGCGTACTAATGACGAGCAGTGTTCGACATATTGCATACGTGTACTGCAATCAATCTAGGCGCAAGCATTTCTACACCATCTATTCAGTGTATCTGAGAAAGGCATTTTTTATAAGACAATAAAATTCCTTTTAACTTGGGTGCATAAATGGTGGGCGGTTCATCGTCCGATAGTCGTATGGCCAATTTTCTGGGAATCATTCATAAATACCAGGATGCAGCAAGACTAGGTCCGTCTACACAAGGTGGGGATGGGTGGTGGTTTTTCATGGTGTTACAGCTTGTACAAAATATAACTCCCCATACAAAAAGTGTTACGAAACGATGGACGGGTGTCAGAAAATTCTAATTTAGGAATATGAAATGTGTGAATGAACCCTCTACCGCAGGGTTGCAATCCGTAATAATTCACAACAGCGTCAACCTACTGCGTAAATATTATGCTGCTTGAAAATCGCAATTACCAAGGCAATCTTTGATTATTTCGTTTGCAATTTCATGAATCCCCCAAACATATATATTTGAACGACCCCCTGTTAAGACCGTTCCTTTAACGAAAAACGTAGTGATTTCGTTGGCAAGGCGTCCCTACGGACTTGAGGTAGAACACAAAACAGAAAAAAAGATAACATTCTAATCTCTGTCATTTCTAATAAAGGCCGACGGGGAATAGAACAAGAATGAAAACAACACCTGCCAAAATGTTGAATGCATCCTTGTGCCAGTCAAAGTTTATATTAATTTACAAGCGAAGCGGAGAGTTGAGGTTTACCACAATTCAAGTGTGTATTATTGTCTTGAACATTCTAAGAATATTTTTCGACTGAATAGAATATTCTTTAGATAGTTAAGCTATCTCAGTCTAAAAAAAAACGATCGCATTTTGACTGCCCTAAATTTTGAGTTTTTTTTTTGTGTTCATGCGTAAAAAAGCAGTTTGTTGTTGTATTTTTGTTTGATTTTAATAATGATTATTTTTAATCGTCCTCAAGCAACCACGTTGATCAAGCCGTAAAATGCATGCATAAATTAAATACGGTGTAAATGAAGCAATCATTACTCTTTGGTGGATAACTGACACTGAGGAAGATTAGAAGAATGGTAGTTGAAATACGCGTATCTGTCAAAGGATAAGCAAAAGAAGGCGGAATTAAATGGAACAATAACTGGGGCGAAATTGATCAGCATATCATTAAACATCGGTAAGAATAGAAAATTACCTTCTCATGATAAGGATGGGATTGCAGCAGAGCTCATCAAGATGGTCCCGTAAATGTTGGCCATTAGGCCTGTCCACTTTTGAAAAA
Source organism: Aedes albopictus (assembly GCF_035046485.1). Lineage (NCBI taxonomy): Eukaryota > Metazoa > Arthropoda > Insecta > Diptera > Culicidae > Aedes > Aedes albopictus. The sequence continues at coordinate 518,641,790 of NC_085137.1, read as the reverse complement.
TGTTCTCTGATTCTCAAATCCACCTCCACTTGGCATCCTAAAAGAAGTAACTGGTCAAAATTTCTGCAAAATCTATTGCAATGAAGAGGTGCATCAAATCAATTTTGCGTTCGACTATTTTCGAACTTTCAAAAATCATCACTACACTAAAACTTGTCAAAAATTAATTTTTTCAACACAAATTGAAAGATATACTTGCTACAAGTTCTCCGAACAACGTATGTCAATAAAATTAAAGGAAACATACAGTGTCGGACAAAACAATAAGACCACCGGTCCTATTTCATACAAAATAGCCAAGTTTGACGATATGGTACTCGGCTTCTAGTGAACCGATTTGGCTGAAAGTTTGGCAGCCGACACAAATTTACGGAAATTTTGATTTGTATTAAATTGATTGAGTTCTGTTCACTACTCAGGCCAAACATTTCAATAGGTCCTATCTGCATTTGAGAGGCTCTCTTTGATCACTTTCTCTTTCAATTATTGCAATGTAATGGTACACTTTTCAACTATTTTTGCAGTACAAATCAAAAGGCGATTGTTTTGACCATCGTTTAATGCAAGGAGACAATCATAATACAAATAAACAGCTGAGATATTAACGAAAGAGAGGGAATCCAAAGAGAGCCTCTCTTCTGCAGATAGGACCTTTAGACATGTTTGGCCTGTACTTCCAAAGTTTCAGATATACGGTGCGACAAAATTCTGACCCCAATTTTTTATGATGGATATTTGTTGTCAATTAAACAAAAATGTCTCCAAGTTTAAATGGCATCCTTAATCTTAGTACTTGTTTATCAATCATCAAGTATCAGATACTCCCATATATCATTTGATAATGGCAATCTGAAAGTGGTCCTATTATTTTGTCGTTTCGTATATCTGTAACTTTTGATGTAGTGAGCAGAACTCACTCAATTAAACACAAATCAAAATTCATGTAACTTCATGGCGACTGTCAAAATTTCAGCCGAATCGGTTCACTAGAAACCGAGCATCACATCGTCAAACTTGGTCATTTTGTATGGAAAATGGCTGGTGGTCTTATTGTTTTGTCCGACACTGTATGTAATTATCACATTTCAGATCAGAAAAACCTAAAAACGTGATTTTTTTTATAGATTTTGTTCTGGAACATTACACACATTTTGGCC